>NC_045453.1:52610139-52910139 GCF_002776525.5 Piliocolobus tephrosceles | reverse complement strand
ATGTAAACTGACTCTTTTTCTGTAGTGGACAACAAACTATACATATTGTAGCTTCAGGCATTCAGAAAGACTGGTCTCTTTCCAAATCCCACTTTCAAAAATCTCAGAGAAGACAGTGACTGGCTCAGCATTGATTGTGAGGCCTACGCAGGAGCAGTCAGCTCTCACTGGCAAAGTTCTCAGATGTAGAAGTGGGTGGGTTGTTAGGCAGATAATCCTGTAAATGCCCCCTGCAGACACCAGCTGGTTTACATCATTAAGTGAGTAAGAAAGGCTTGGGCAAGACACACTTCATGAACCAACTCTTACTGAAGAGGGATGAATGTAATTGAAGCTCCACAGTCATTGTTTTTGGCATCTTCACGAGTGGTCTGGATTTTGTTATTAACTTACCTTTCCGGTTTAGCCCAGCAGGAAACTTAGCAGGCTGTGATTGTCTTTATCTATTCTAGGCCAGATATCTTTGTTGCCTAGATGCCTTGGCTTGTCTGTGGTTTGTTTGTTTATAAGAGTTGAACAAATCGTAAGGGGATAGCTTATTGGATATTCAGGAAGTGAATGCACCCAGGTAACCTGATAAAGAAACAGGACATTCCCAATATGTGGGATCCCCCTTCAGGACTTTCCGTGATCACCGTCCCTTCCCCAAGCAAAATCTCTTTCTTGACTTTTTATACCTTAGATTAATTTTGTCTCTTGATGTCTTGATGTTTGTACAGGAGAATCTGCTTATGGTAAGCAGGTACTCTGGCACAGATAAAACCAAGAATGTTTAAGTGACCTATAGGTTAGTGCTTCCTCCAAGGCCTGAAATCCTTGCTGCTCTCCACCCCTCCAACCCGGCCAACCCCCACCTTCCAGAACAAGGAAGAATAACCTTCTAGCATAAAGAACGACTTTACCCTCAAAGTCTGCTGGTAATTATCTACTGATATAAATTGACAGGACACAAGATCTTTTCAGGCCTTTCCTTTTGTGTGAATTTGTGTTTTTTTGTTTGTTTGTTTTTGCAAATATGACTCCCAGGAACATTCATATCAAGAGTCCTGCAGAGAAGAGCCTACTTAGACAAAGCCTAATTGCACAAGGCAGTGTTTAATCTTTCGTGTGTGTGTCTGTAATGGAGACCTCTCTCCTGATAATGGTAACAGATGCTGATTTGTAAGTGCTCTCTGTCCTTCTGCAACAGATCAGTGCTTGGAGATGAGAGACACCAAGGCAGGGCTTTCCTGGACTCATTTTGGACTGATGGGAGAGGCACTTATTCCAGACAAGCTGGAGCATTCTACATGAGTTTCTATGGAAACTAACAATGTCAGATGAGATCAACAGCTGAATGCTATTTCATCCAAAGGCAGCTTAGGTTATGTGATTTTGGATAAAAGTTGGCCTGTAAGAAACAAAGGAAAAGATCATTTCTTTCATGGGAACAGACAACTGAAATATGATTTATTTACCCCGCCACATACAGATTACTCTTGTTATGTGCTGGCCACATAGGACATCATGACACCTATGTGATAGGTTTTATTCTAATACCTTCTCTAAATGATGCCTTCATGATACTGTGTCACAGAAATACAGATTGTGGAATAATGTGACACTCTCCCACAGGTCTTAAGAAAGAATGAATGAAAAAAAGACGAAATAAGAATTTTTTAAAATGGGCTTTTCTGTATTATACTTTATTTTTCCTGACTTTTCTTCACTGTTTATTAACTGTGTTATAATTCACATGTGGGAAAATGCACAAATCCTAGGTCAAGACTTTTTATATGTAATATACCCATATCACCACTTCTCAGATCAAGATGTGTGAGTGTGTGTGTGTACATATGTTTAAATGACTGTGTGCTTGTCACACACATCCACATCCCCCCACACACATCCCCATATATCCTAATCTTTATTAGCTGCAGCATGAGATAAACAAAGTGAAGTTATTGGAGGAAAGGTAGGTGATGAAGATTAGATTAAAGCAGCAATGGCCCTGAATGAAATGCTAAGGAGTTTGGGCTTTTTCCAGTAGGAACTTGCTCCTCAAGGTATTGTCCAAGGACCAGCAGCATCACTGAGGAGCTTGTTAGAGATGCCAGATCTTGGTCTCCACCTGATCTACTGCCTCAGACTCTCTGGGATGAGGCTCAACCATCTGTGTTTTCACAAACTCACCAGGGATGTTTGTGCACACTCAAGTTTGAGAAGCATGACACTAGACCACAGCTCTGAGAACATAAACCAGTAGTGCTGCCAAAGTTTACACAAGAAAACAGGAATTTTAAGTGGTGTTAATAGATTTTTTGCACAGAAGTGAAATGCTGAACTAAACACAGTTAGATACTTTTCTTTACCATGACATTCTCAGAACCCAGAGTATCCTGATATAGATTGTGAATCCCTTAAAGGGAATTATAGTATGAAGTGCTATCCGAATTATTTTTTTGTGGAAACTTTTTTTTTCTTAGTATTTTTTATAAGAACCAAAGGAGGAATTAATATTGCTTGGAACATTGGAGACACACCATGGTGGGCAGTGACAAGGCAAAGAAAGCTTTTCATTAGGAGAGGAATGGATTAGCATGATGAAAGCAGTGCTCTGCGAATAATCATGTAGAGGCATGCAGGTTTAGAAGATTGGGCTGGTTAGGGGATAGGGACTGTGAAAGAAGGAAATGATAAACTTGGACACCACTAGGGAGACTCTGGAGTTTTCCAGAGCAGCTGGAAAGAGAGCTCTGAGCAGCTGGATTAGAATGGTGATTCTGAGAAGTATGGAGGTATGGCTATTGTAGGAAGAACTGGGTGCCTATGAATATAGTGCCAGCATGTACTGTTTTAACATTGAACTCTGAAGCAGAGTTCTGTTGTCACTTCAATACAAGCAAACATCTCATGGCCCATGAACATGGTTTCGGAAAGAAGTAGTCCTTTGCTAACAGCCTGAGGTTACTGCCTGGTCAGTGGGTGCAGGCTGCTGCACAGGTGTGCACTGTGGAGGAGGAAGTGGAGTTGACCCCCCTGAGGGACACCTTATCCATATGTGGGTGTCATCCTTCAGCACAGCGGGAGCACTGGTGAACAGCATAGCCTCTGCTTTCCAAATCCAGTCTTACCATTTGAGTCCTTTCTGAGATCACGCTGTCACCAGGCAAGGCCACCTTTCTGGGTGGCTGCTGTGTCAACTGATTTTGATACCACAATACCTGTGTCTGTGATTTTCCAGGGCATAAAAGGAAAGTGGACATTATTAACAGTTCCTCATGACTGAGGCTTTTAGTACAATTTTCCATGGTATAAATAAACTATGTTACTCAATTAGGTTATATTTGAGAAACTTTCTGATTTGTCTCAAAAAGTACCCTCCTGTGCCTCTGGATAGCCAACTGGGCTGGACCTATGTTGAATAATTATTCAGTTGGGAAAGTATAACATTTTAGATCTTTTAATAAGAGTAACGTATGGACATGTAATGAGATAGATCAATTCCTGCACCCCCACTTAAATTTTTGAAGGAGATCACTGTAGCTGTTTCTGGTTTTGATTCTTATGGTGATCGTTGCTATAATCTAAGTTAAATCTTCAGTCTTCCAGTACTCAGTTGATCAGTTTTAGTATTAACTATTGACTTACTTAATGAATAAAGATTTATATAAACTACAATCTTGATTTTCTGATACTTATCTTACTGTTTATAGTTCTTTCTGTGGCCTGTGTTAGTTTAAATAGCATTTTTCTGTTTCTTATTCCTCTAACATTGGAAGATCTGTCTTGACTCCTTGCCCTATAAGATGGTGGTGTTTGCTCCACTATCCTCTCTTGAACTTTCTTCCTTTCACTCCTCCTTCTTAATAGTCCTCTTTTACATTGTCAAGTATCCAAGCATTTTCTTTGTCTTATTTTTTCATATCTTATATCATGATAGCTTTCCATGTCAGTATAGATTGCATTATAAACTGGATTTCAATGGATACATCCTGTAGGGGAGAAAAAGCAGTATCTTTTTCATACTGTTAAAACAGTATGAACCCATCTCACGGTTCATGGCTGACACCGTATAACAAAGACAGATTAACAAGAGAAAAATGTAACAAATTTATTTAACCAAACCTTTCTGTGATACAGGAGTTTTCGGAGATGAATGCCCAAATACCCAGGGAAAACTGTATTTTTGTGAACAGTTGTGCGCAAGTATGATTGAAGGATGGAAGGGTATGATATCCTGGTATGTATTGGTTAGGGTTCTCTAGAGGGACAGAACTAACAGGATAGATGTATATATAAAGGGGAGTTTATTAAGGAGTATTGACTCACACAGTCACAAGGTGAAGTCCCACAATAGACCATCTGCAGGCTAAGGAGCAAGGAAGCCAGTCCGAGTCTCAAAACCTCAAAAGTCGGGAAGCTGACAGTGCAGTCTTCAGTCTGTGGCCAAAGGCCTCAGAGCCCCTGGCAAACCACTGTATAAGTCCAAGAGTCCAAAAGCTGAAGAACTTGGAGTCCAATGTTCAAGGGCAGGAAGCATCTAGTGCAAGAGAAAGATGAAGGCTGGAAGACTCAGCAAGTCTGCTCTTCCATCTTCTCTTGCCTGCTTTATTCTAGCCGCGCTGGCAGCTGATTAGATGGTGCCCACCCAGATTGAGGGTGGGTCTACCTCTCGCAGTCCACTGACTCAAATGTTAATCTCATTTGGCAAAACCCTCACAGACACACTGAGAAACAATACTTTGCATCCTTCAATCCAGTCAAGTTGACACTCAGTATTAACCATCACATAGTAATAAACTGGGGTGAACTCAGCAAGGCCTATTTGTTCAGACTCTTCTTGGTGTCTGTATAGAGGAGTAGCCCTCTGGAATGAGGGTCTTATGACCTACTTTCAGGGGAGGTAGGACAAAGAATTTTTTATGGCCATGCTTCAAGGGAGAGAAATGAGAGAGGGTTAGAGAGTGACCTCCAGGTGCCATATTTTGGGGTGGCGTGTTCTCAGCTCAATAATGATACCTAGTATTAAATGGGTCTCATAATTTTTGTAACTATATTATTTCTCTCTGCTCACCTTCTGCCCAGTTTTCCCTTTCATTCTCTCTGTAATCCCTATGTATTGTAAATAACTTTACAACTTCAGCCTTCTAGCCTGTGAATTTTTCTAACTACTATTGTGTTCTGTGCTGTGTCTGAGCTTGATTTTTTTTCCTCCTATTCCCTGTGCCAGCTCCAAGCCATGCCCACTTCAGTCCCCTCTGGGCATATTCTGGTCTGTGGCGTTCCCTGCCTTGGTCTCTGATTGCACACTTGTCTTTGCTTTTTTGGTCTCTATCTTCTATTCTTGTTTGTTCTTGATCCTTTCTCTTCTCTTTGGTTATCTGTCAGTTCTCTTTGTTATTCCCTTTCATTTGATTGAGGGGTTGGGAGGATGAGAGGGAAAGGAGAGTGGGGGAGAGGAGTAACAAACACAGGAGTTCAGTCCAACAACCCTGGCCACTTAGGTAAACCATTGTCTGCTCTGAAGGATCATGGTACACACCAGAGTTTTGTTACTGCATTTCCTGGTGGTAGCAGAGATTTCAATTGTTTGATTTACAGAAATCCTATCTAATGCATTGCATCAGTTATATTTCTTCTTCAATGCTCTGTCTCCAGTGGTTTAGAAGGAAAGATAAGACCTATGGAAGGAATATGTAGGCTCAGTTTTCTTTGAAATATATGCAAAACAGGAAGTAAATGAAAAATTAATTTGTAATGGGTTTAGTTTTATTGCTTAACTACAAAGGAAATGCTTACTTGAATGAAGGCTTCTCTGATTTCTTTACCAGTAATGATTTTATGGCTGGGGTAAATATGTCACCTCTCTCCCCTTTCTCTATTTATCTTGCCCATTTACACACCTCCCTTGCACTTCCTGCTGCCAGAGAGGCTGAAATCAGCAAATATGTCTGTAGATCGTTTTCTTTTATTCCTCTAATGGCAAAATGGTAACAACACAGGCATGCATGCGTACACACACACATACACACACACACTCACTGCAAACCACACAAGAGAAACCAATGAGCCAAAAGCAGACTGGGAAACAAAATTGGCAAAGCATAAAAGAAAAGGAAATGAAAGAAATGTGATCACTGTTGACCAACACTGAATATGATGGTCCAAGTCAGGACACTTGTGTGATGAATCACCAGATGCATTCAGGATTATGTCTAGAGTAGCAATGGAAATAGGAGGCTTTACGCCAAGGGCATACCCTGCAGGAACCAAAATAATGAGAGCTCCTTCCCTAGAGAGCAGGCCATGGGAAGGCAGGCAGGAACCTTGACAAAGTCAGTAGAATCAGAGAATGGAGCTGAAGCATGACCAGAATGTCAGCATAATCCACTCTTCAGAACCTTGGTTTATGACAGTAAGCATTTGTTTTTGGTCACAAATTAATGGGTCAGCTGGGCTTTTTTTTTTTTTTTTGCTAGTTTGGATTAGGCTCATTGGGGCTTACTCATGCATCTGTGGTCAGCTAGTGGGTCAGGTGGGGGCTGGCCAATTTTGGATCACCTCCATTGGGACAACTCAACTCTGTTCCATGTGGCCTCTCAGCCTCTATCAGGTTAGCCTGGGCTTGTTCGAGGCATTTGAACAAGGTTCCAAGAGAAGGAGCAGAAGCATGCAAGACCTTGGGAAGTCTACATTTGGAACTGCAGGTGCTGTTTTCTCATTCTGTTGGCCAAAACAAGTCCCAAGTCGAACCCCAGTCAAAATGGGAAGAGATGTCAAAGTTACAGGACAAAGGCCAAGGATACAGGGAGGTTATTAATTGCAGGCATCAGAGCAGTCTGCCGCAAGCTGGGCAGTTATTGAGTCAGATTGATGGGTCTGGGGGACTCCCCAGGGCTCACAGAGTGGAGGAAGTTCAGAGAATAAAACAGAAAGAGTCATTATGAGGAGATCAGCTTCAAAGAAGGGGATTTGGGATAGAAAACCTCACAGGCTACTTCCTGGTAACCAGGGGCAAGTTCCTTCGGGGCACATGAAAACAAAGGGATGGCTCCTGTGTCCCTTGACAAGCTTGCCTCAGGGTGATAACTCACGTGAGCATTAAAGTGGAGCATTCCGTCTGGGGAAATCTAACTAATATAAGCAATGGCTGGACCTTCTTAAATTTAGACATTTTCTGATTTACTAATAGGGTTGAGATAAGGGGTCCTGAATGTCCAATGGACACAGATGAGACTCTCATGCCCTCCTCTTGACTTAGGCAGTTTAGCTGGGGATTTTACAGGATTGAGGGTGCCTCTTTCTTGTGCTCTACCCTAAATCAGGGAATTAGCATAGTGGTTTTCAAAGTGTGGACCCTAAATGAGCAGTATCCATGTCAACTGACAACTTGTTAGAAATGCAGATTCTCAGGCCCACCCAGACCTGTGGAATCAGAAACGGTAGGAGTGGGATCTAGGCATCTGCAAGTTAGCAGCCCTCCCCAGGTGATGTTGATGCATGCTTCATTTGGAGGCAGCTGAATTAGGGTTATGTATGGTATTGATGGGTTCAAAGTCCATCAAAGAGTGGAATGGATAGGTAGATTTAGCAAATACAGGACATCCAGTTATATTTGAATTTCATATCATCAACAAGTAAATTTTTTAGTGTAAGTATGTTCCATGTAATATTTGGGATGTACTTTTAATACTAAAACATTACTTATTTTTGATCTGAGAACCAAACATAACCCAGTATTCTGTATTTTACCTGGCAACCTTGGAAAGAGGTGTAGAAAAACGGCAGAAAGTTCAAAGAACATCAAGATTATTAGCAGAATAGAAATTCTAAAGAGAAAGATTAAAGAAATTAACTTGATGAACCCAGAAAGGAGAGCACTGGTGGGATTAATAGGTTGGAGGATTTTATTTAAAGGGAATACTGCTGAGCTGTTCTTCATGAATGCCCAAATTAATTGAGAAGAAATTTATTTTAGAAAGAGGCAAGACTTCCTGCCAATAAATGACTTCGGTGGGGGTTCTGAATGATTTTGTGATTCTCAAAGGAGGTCAGATCCATTTGGGATTTCATGGGATTGCATGCAGCCAATACTCCAATTTGTGTTTGTGAAAGAGCAGTTTAGAGAGGCATTTGCCAACAGGAGGTTGGAGCAGGTGATTTCTCAAGGCTCTTGATGACTTCTCTGTTTGAATTTGCCATTTTTTGCATCCTTGTTTTTTGAAAAGCACATACCTTTTTGATTATTTTTCAAATCCCAATGTATCTGGAAGGTTGGTTTTTTAGAACGTGGATATAAAGGAGAGGCAGTAGAGCAGAGGTGTTAATAGGATGCTTTAAAACCAGACCGCATGGATTCAAATCCCAGCTGTGCCACTTCCTAGCCTCCTGCAACCTTTGGCTAGTTTGTGCCTCAAATTTCTCATCTGTAAACTGGGAATTATTATGAATTATTATGAATTATATATTATCTCATAGGTAGCTGTGAGGTTTAATTGAACTTATTCATGTAAAATATAAGAATTGTGCCTAGAACATGGTAGCCTTCATGAAAAGTTATTTTATATTATTAAGGACTAGAGTCTCTCTGTATATCCTGGACATTCAGAGGTTGTTATGGCCAGAAGCCATTGGTGAATGGTCAGTCCAATGACATGTATGGTAGAAGCATTGTCCCTTGTGAGCAGTAATGTCCTGTCCCTCTCCCTGATCCCTAATCTTGAGGTGTTGGTTAAGCTTACAGTGATGTTATTCTATGGTTGTATTACTGCATCATGATCATGAATTATATCTCTTTCTCTACCCAGATGAACTTTCCCACATTTTCTAGAAACCCCCAAGATAATTGGGTTTCATTTCCCATTGCGTGTTGAATTCAATTAGAAAGCTGTAAGAGAAAGTCATATAACGTGGCTGAGAATATAATGACATTTCCAAAATATTTTTTAAGAAACTTGAACTCTAAATCAATTTAGTTCTGCTAGTAGGACAGAGATTTAGTCATGGAAAAATATTAATCTGATGACGAGTTTTTATCAAAATTAGGGATCAATTGTGATTAGTTACTTTTAGAAACTTAGTTTTGGAGATGAAAACAAGTGATTTGCTTTCTGAACTCCTGCAGGGAGGAAAAAAAAGGTAGTATTGGCCCAATACAATACATAATTTCTGTCTACATGTGATTGAAGTGTCAAATGATAAATCCTAAACCCCTGTTAGGAACAACAGTTTAGTCAGTCTGTTCAGGACTGTACTGTATGTACGTGATGATCAGTAAAATAAAGAGTGTTTAGGTGGACGGTTTTTGTTGTTTCGCTGAAAAGTTTAAGTTTGTTCTTTAAATGAAGTTCCCTTTTGAATTTGCAAAATAGTAGGCATCCAATCTTGCAGTGCTTGAATTCTGATAGTAAATAGTGATGGTTGTTATTTTTCTTTTATTAAAGAAAATGCAGTATAATGCCTACATCATGGCTTAAAACATTAAGTATTTAGTCTTCTTCTTGAGTCTGTGTGAACACTGAGCAGTTCTGAGCAAGTGGGCCAGACTTGACTGATCTCAGCTATGCTCATGTATATGTCTGTCAGCTGACATGTTGGCTGGTGGCTGTCCGGGCAAGAGCAGCCTTCTTTACACCTCTGGGAGTTGGCCAGTTGTAGGTTGAGGATGGGATAACTGTCCCATGTGCTACTTATCATCCAGAAGGCTAGCCCAGCCTGTTCACATGGTGGAGGCAGGAGTTGAGGAGTTCAAGAGAGACAGAGAAAGAGACTGGAAGTAGGCAAAATCTCTTGAGAGCTAAACTGGGAATTGGCACCAAGTCACTTCGGCTGCATTCTCTTGGCCAAAGGAAGTCCTGAGGTCAGTCCAGAATTTTGGGGGCTAAGGAAATAGATTCCACTTCTTGACGGGAGGAGCCACAGAATCACAAGACAAAGGGGTTTGGGGGTAGGCCAAAAAAGGGCTCACAAAATTCATGTCAAATCCCTGGAATCTGTGAATGTTACCTTCTATGACAAAAGATGTGATTAAGTTAAGGATTTTGAGGGGAAGAATTTATCCTGGATTATCTAGATAAGCCCTACCCTAAATTTAGCCACATGCATCTCTACAAAAGAGAGGCAGAAGAAGTCTGAGAGAGACCCATGTAAGAGGAGAGGGTGATGTTAAGATGGAGGCAGAGATTGAACTGAAGCAACCTCAAGCCAAGGAATGCCTTCACCAGCAGAAGTTGGAAGAGGCAAGAAATGGAATCTCCCCCTAAAACCTCTGTAGGGAGTATGGCCATGCCGGCACCTTGCTTTTGTACTTTTGGCCTGCAGTACCGAGAGACAATAATTATCTGTTTTTGTTTGTTTGTTTGTTTGTTTTCAGCCTCCCGAGTAGCTGGGACTCCAGGCACACACCACCATGCCCTGCTAATTTTTGTATTTCTAGTAGAGACGGGGTTTCACTATATTGGCCAGGCTGGTCTCGAACTCCTGATCTCATGATCCGTCTGCCTCGGCCCCCCAAAGTGCTAGGATTACAGGTGTGAACCATGGCACGTGGTCAATATCTGCTGTTTTTAAGCCATCTAGTTGGTGGTAATTTGTTAAAGCAGCCCAAGAAAACTGATACAGATACGGATCAGGGAGGGATAAAGAATTGAAGACATTTTTGCAATAATCTACATATACCATAAACTTAGATGATTTTATATAGCTCTTTTTCACTTAGTATGACAAAACATTTATTCATGTTATTACAATACTGTTAAACACTATTTTGAATAATTGTATATTACATAATACATACTGAGTTGATCTAGCTGAACATTTCATTGTTATTGACAATTCCTCCCATTTTTCTGATGAAGCCCTGTGCATAAACCACATAATCTCTATGCTCTGAATCACCATTCAGTTTCTCCCTTACCACTACACATACCTTCAATGGAAAAACCGCAGTTACTGTTGCACCAACCTAATAGCTCTGGGAATTATTATAATCAGCCTGTGAATGGTCTCACTCTCCCTCCAGCAGGTGTACAAACACAGCTATACCAGATTCGTTTTCTGATGAAAAACACAGTTCAAGTTACCTACCTCTAGCTAAAAACTTTCCAAGTTTGATTCCAAATATTAGTTCTTTAATCCAACACTTAATACTCCTGTGGTAATGTTGTCTAAGTACAATTGTCATATAGTTCTTTTTTTTTTTCCTGCAAGGCTTTGGCATCTTGAGGACAGTGCTGCTTTTTTCAACTTTGTTTATCCTAACATCATCTGCCTTGGTGTTTTGGAGGTATGGCTCACTCTGCTATCTGCTGTGTGATGAGTGAATAAAGGAGTTAAAAAGGGAAACATACTTATAATTTGTCTCTCTTGTCATATATGGTCCCAGTTATTCAATATGACTGGATTTTAAATCGACTGGGTACATTGCCTTGTTTTAGTAACTTAGGGGAGTCTTAATATTTTCATACCATTGACCAATTTGGCATCTGGAGAAGCCTTCTCAGAATAATGTTTATTAATACCTAGAACAAAACATATAGGATTACCAGAGAAATCAATTATATTGCACAATAGTTCAAAGTGTTATGAATTACAATATAGTAACTGTGTGCATCTTTATATTAATACATAAAATAATATATAGCATAGCCTCTTAGGTACTATTATTTCAAAGTAGTGATGACAGTGCCCAGCATATTAAGATACTTCAACATCATAATGTGATATTAAGATATCTGTGGTTTTTATTGGTGGCAGAATCACAGATCTTGTTAGTACTACTGTAGTTTGTTGCCAATGCCTATAATTGAAGAAAACTCTACATTTTAATGAGAGGTAGGTATAAATGAAATGGTAACTTTGTTTCCATTTTAGTTCATGAATTACCTGAATTCTGTAGACCCCAGGTTGAGGACCTGAAAAGCTTTTTTAGAAATAGCTCTAGCCGCTGTTTTTCCCAGTTGTCATCACATAAGTTTGATTAAATATTTTATCTTTTTTAATTATTATTATGCTTTAAGTTCTAGGGTACATATGCATAATGTGCAGGTTTGTTACATATGTATACTTGTGCCATGTTGGTGTGCTGCACCCATCAACTCGTCAGCACCCATCAACTCGTCATTTACATCAGGTATAACTCCCAATGCAATCGTTCCCCACTTCCCACTCCCCATAATAGACCCTGGTGTGTGATGTTCCCCTTCCCAAGTCCAAGTGATCTCATTGTTCAGTTCCCACCTATGAGTGAGAACATGCGGTGTTTGGTTTTCTGTTCTTGCGATAGTTTGCTGAGAATGATGGTTTCCAGCTGCATCCATATCCCTACAAAGGACACACACTCATCCTTTTTTATGGCTGCATAGTATTCCATGGTGTATATGTGCCACATTTTCTTAATCCAGTCTGTCACTGATGGACATTTGGGTTGATTCCAAGTCTTTGCTATTGTGAATACTGCCACAATGAACATACGTGTGCATGTGTCTTTATAACAGCATGATTTATAATTCTTTGGGTATATACCCAGTAATGGGATGGCTGGGTCATATGGTACTTCTAGTTCTCGATTAAATATTTTAAAGAGTTTATGAAGTTATAGGTAGGCAAGACATTTCTGAACACTTGCATGTATAACATAGCATGTAAGATATTGTAGACATTATGTAAACCCTCTTTGAATAAAAATACAACCCTCTTCAAGTGCAGATGGAAAATAAAAACTCACTCACTTGGACACATTTTGGTTAATAACCTTCCTGGGTAGTTGTTTTGTTAAGTTTAGTTGTTTAGTTGAGTGGAGTCATTTCCCTGATGGTACTAAATTGATAAGTTGCTTGCATATAGTCTACGAATAATTATCTTTGATATTTATTTGTTGAGTTTGTTCCCACTTCCAGAGGGGATTGAGGTAGCTTGGGTTCTGAAACAAAGAGCAGAATAGAGCAATTATGTAAACATAGACTTCCTGGAGGTCCTGAGGAGGCAGGTGCTCTAGGCACCTGGTGATCTGATTTCCACTCTTGGGCATTGCACTCTGGTCTGATTTCTGTAGGTGGAGATAAAATGGGAAGCATTTGTTAATACAGGCTCCATTTCCTCTCAATAGAAATTATACAAAAATATTTTTTATTTCTTAAAAAACATTTTTTTTCAAATTTAAATAGCCTGTGGTACATTTCTTCATTTTACAAAGCCCTGACTTATAGCAGCATAATATTTATTAATAGAGTTAAGCAGAATCAATGCATGTGTCCTTGTCATACTGAGAACTGTAGTATTGTGGACAGTGTTTCTAATGTATTGTGATCGGTTAGCTCTCATGAGAATAAGATGAATATTTATATTACATATATATTATATATATATCTATTTTTACCCATTACTATATCTGTGTATATATATGTGTATATACATACAACGTCAAAAGCATGTGTATGTGTGTTTATCCATGTACTGTGATTAAAACTCATGTACAATGATGTTCACTTGAATGCCAGCATTTTTTTATGCGGTTTACCTTTGCAGTTTTCTATCTTCAGGCCATCTAAATCCTCTGACTTTAAGGTTTTTTATTTTGGTTCAAACTAATACCAAAATTGGAAATCTTTTATTCACCAAGTTAACTTGAAGAGTTTCTTAATATGGGATAAAGGGATAGTTTGTAAGATTAGGAATAAATGTGATAATCACTTGAAGTTCTTGATAAGTAATTTTGGCATCGCTTAAACATGTTAGAAATAAAAAGGGCCAGCAGCCTTTTGTGTGAGATTAACTTAGTAACAATTACATAAAGAGTTTGCATTATTTATTTTTGTTTTCTGTTTTATTGAGTGGAAAATTTAAATCCGACCTACTGACTCTTTTAACACACTGAGAACTATATATTTATTTCTAATTTATTGAGTGTCAGAAATATGTCTTCAAATTCCCTAAGGCTCAACTTCAAGGCTGGTTCCTTTGTGATGTTTTCTCTCATCCTCTGCATTAATTTCCTATTGTTGCTGTAGAAAATCATCACAGATTTAGTGACTTAAAATAACACAGGTTTATTTTCTTATAATTCTGGAAGTCAGAAGTCCAAAATCACTGGCCTAAAATCAAGGGGCTGGCAGAGCTGCTTTCCTTTCGGGGGGCTCCTGAACGGGACCCTTTTCCTTCCTTTTCCAGCTTCTAGTGGTTGCCTGCTTTCCTTGGCGTATAGCTCCCTTCTATCTTCAAAACCATTAAGTCCTTCTTACAATGTCATCTCTGTTTCTTACTCTTCCTTTTCCCCCATTTAAGGACCTTTGTACCTTTGTGATTCCATTGGGTCCACCTGGATAATCTGGGATACTCTCTTTATTTTAAGGTCAGTTGATTCAGTTGATTAGCATTTTAATGCCGGTTTTTTTGTTTGTTTTTGTTTTGTTTTGTTTTTTTTGACAAGATATCTCTCTGTCACCTAGGCTGGTGTGTAATGTCACAATCACAGCTCACTGCAGCCTCTAACTCCTGGGCTCAAGGGATCCTCCCACCTCAGCCTCCCAAGTAGCTGGGACTTCAGGTGTGTGCCACCATGCCCAACTAATTTTATTTTATTTTTTTAATTTTCTGTAGAGACAGGGCCTTGCTATGTTGCCCAGGCTGGTCTCAAACTCCTGGCTTCAAGTGTCAGTCTCCCAAAGTGTTGAGATTACAGGCATGAGCCACCATGCCTGGCCCCTTAATGCCATTTTTCATCTTAATTCTCCTTTGTGATATAACCTAACATAGTCACAGGTTCTGGGCATTAGGAAATGGCTGTCTTGAGGGAGCTATCATTCTGCCTACCACATCCCTAAGCCAGAAATGATCTATGTGTCTTTCATAAGGTGTTAGGGAAACACTATCTCAACTTGCTATTATTCACATGCATGCTTTATCTCTCCTTTATAATTTCACCTATGGAAAAGACAAGACCCTGTCTATATTATATTTATGTTCTCCTCAATATATAGCAACACTGAAAGAACCAGATAAATATTTTTTGAGCAAATGAATGATTCTGTATCCAAGGAACTCATCAGTTATAAGGGAGAGAGGTCAGCTATAGAAATAGAGAAAAAGAAAAGAGGCAGAAATTGACAGATTATTATCAGCACTACTCATAAGAGAATAGTGTCTTCATATGCACCATTGCCTCTAAGCAGCAGATAATTTAATTTGTTAAAGTTATGATCCACTTAAGAGTTATCCTAATCTGTCTCACTATAAATCAGTATTTTGGCACAAAAAAATCCTTCAACCTCATATTGGCTTACCATGAATAAGTTCCTTGAAGCCTGGCAAGCTCTGGGCATCCTACCTTCCTGAAAGTGATGGCCACACTCTGTGATGGATACCCTGTGCAGAGAGACCTATTGGGTAGCCAGCCTGCACCAGTCAGGTGGTACCCACAAACCTTCCTTAAACTCTATAAGCTTTACGGCATTAAAGCACTTCTAAACACATGCAGCTTTTCTATGAAGCACTCTTGAGAACAAAGGACAGTGAAGGAATTCCCCTAAGATGTTCAGAAAGCCAAGATTTCCCCCAAGCATTACCTTAAGACTGCACATGAGTTATATATTTTACTCCCATGATGCATTTGTAGAGTTCTAATTATATAAAAATTATTTGTCTGTTACACATCCAGGAAGTGTCCTTTTGAGATATGTGAGCACGTATTCTTACCGTAGTTCTGTAATGTAGGCAGGCATTATTTGCCCATCTTGCAGGTGAGGGATTCAACTCATGGAATGGAAGTGGCATGCCCATCATCACATATCTGGTAAGTGATGTGTGCAACACAATGAGTAATTTGAATCTCAATTACTTCACCTCAAACTCCATGCTTCTTACACATTTAGTACCTCACAAGCTACATCTTCTCTGGCATCATGATTTGTAGGCCATCATGTGTCCTGTTAACTTATGAACTGAATAATGCAGCATTTTCGAAAATGTGTTCCATGTCACATTACTCCTGTAATATTCTCTGTGAAGCATTTTGTAATCAACAATACTTTCAGAATTAAAGAGGTGTGCTAGCATAGTAGTGACTATGCATGTCCAATAGAGAGATGTGGGGTTTTTTTTACCCCAGTGTCTTCCAAACTGATATAGCCACAGAACCCTTGCTTTCTGCCCTCTTGCTATTATCTGTTGGGTAAGGAACAAATTTCTAGGTCCTGGATCCCCAGTTTCTCAGTCATGATTATGCATCCAGCCATGGTGTGCAAATTGAGCCGTTGTTAATGGGCAAAGGTTGGCTTTGCCACCTGGTTTTATTAGGAATACTTTCAGCAGCAAGAACTAGAATACCTAAGTCATTTTGTTTGAGTCCTTGCTAATGAAAGTGTGGCCCTCATATCGGCTGCATAGACATCACTGGGGAGCTTGTTAGAAATTCAGGATTTCAGTCCCCATCCTTGATTTTGTGAAATGGAATCTGCATTTGAACAAAATCTCCAGGTAATTCATATGTACTGTGACATTTAAAAAGCACTTATTTTAACCATAAGAACAATTATTTTTTATCTAATAAGAAATTCGGAGGTGAAGGGTTCTATTTTATTGGCAACTCAGTAGCAGCATCAAGGACCTGGATGCTTGTCTCCTCATGGTGGTAAAATTGCTGCCAAAGCTCCATACATTATCTCTTCCCCCAGCTACATTTAAATTCAGGATGGAAAGAGGCAGAGGCAAAGGACTTTGTTCTTACGTGGCTCTCTTTTTTTACCAATATGACTTCTTGCTCAGAAGGTCACTTGCAGCCTTCCCCTTAGTTCTTACCCATTAGATGGATTACTGGCAATAATAAATAACTGGCAATAGTAAAGACCTCAATTCCCTTTGGTCTTGACCAATGTTGTTTAAAAAATACATAATGCTAGCCACATATATAATTTAACATTTTCTAGTGGCCGTATTTTTTGAGAAAGCAAAAAGAAAACAGGTTAATTTTAATAATATATTTTATTAACCAATATATTCATACTATTATCATTTCCGCATGTATCCAGTATACGAAACATGTCAGTGAGATATTTTATAATCTGTTTCTTCAAAGTCTTTGAAATTAAGTCTATTTTATGCCTGTAGCACATCTAAATTCAGATACTAAATGTTCATCAGATATTCTCGATCTGTATTTAGGTCTCATAAAAGTCACAATTAAAAGTGTTCACATACCTAAGTTGCTCCATGTAATAATTAACCAGTAATCAAATCAGTAGCAGATTTTAAGTGTAAATGCAAATTAATAAAAATTAAAATAAATTGAAAACTGGGTCCATCACATTTCACATGTTCAGTAGCCACATGTGGCTAGCAGCTATCATATGAGACACTGCAAGTATAGGTCCTCACTACTCAAAGTGTGGTCCAAGGACCAGCAATGTCAGCATCATCTGCGAGCTTGTTAGAACTGCTAAATCTTGGGTCCTATGCTAGAGCTACGAAATCAAAGTTTACATTTTATTTTAATGCATATTAACGTTTGAGAAATTCTAATCTAAGCTGCTCTCAATCTTGACTCTAATTTAGATTTAATGTGGGAACTTTGGAAAATACTGTTGCCTGTACCCTATCCCAGAACCTTGGAATCAGACTTTCTGTAGTGGGGTACAGGCATTCATTTTTTTTTTTATTGAAGCTTTCTAGGTTATTCGAAGGTGCAGCTGTGATGGTGAATTTTATATGTCAACTTGACTGGGCTAAGGGATATCAGATAGCTAGTAAAATATAATTTCTGCACATGTCAACGAGGATGTTTCAGGAAGAAATTAGCAAAGAAGGTTCCCCTCACCAATGGAGCTGGGCTTCATCATCCAATCTGGTGAAGGGCTGAATAGAACAGGAAAGCAGAGGAAGGGTGTGAATTTGCTCTCTGCTTGAGCTGGGACATCCATTTCCTCCTGTCTTTGGATCCTGAAACTCGTGGTTCTCAGGCCTTTGCACTTAGATTGGTACCTACACAACCTTGGCTTCCCTAGGTTTTAGGCCTTCTGCTTTGAACAGGAGTGACACCACTGGCTTTCGTGGGCCTCCACTTACAGACAGAAGATTGTGGCACTTCTCAGCCTCCGTGATCATGCGAACCAATCAGTCCCTTGTAATACATCTGTCTGTGTCTCTCTGCATATCCTTTGGTTCGGTTTCCCTGGAAAGCCCTGATAAATGCAGCTGCGAAGTTTGAGAACCACTGGCCTAGACTAATCCTGATCCATCATCTCCAATCAGACACATGGTAGCCTAAGCAATATTATGGTAGAAGCTCTCACAGGTCAGTAACCAACTGTGATATCTCCACTTGGCTTTTCTTCGCTCTGGCCTGTGCACATTTCCAGCAGAGCAGGGACCCGACTAGAATCGGCTGTACTTGCTGGAGTTGCACATTCTTGGTCTTTGTGCATTCACTCACTGGCTAACTCCTTCCTCTCCTTCCCTGTCATCAGTTTCCTCATTCTTCACCTTCCTCATTCTCCAGATAGCAAACAAGGTAGGGCTCCTGCTCTGTGCTGATATCTACTCAGACCCAATCTAGAAGGCCATCAACAACTGCCAGTTTCTTCCAGCTCCCCATCCCTACTCTTGCTCCAGTGAAAATGGGTTTCCCTTCCCTGTTACCCTGTTCCCATCTGTTTTTCCACTTCCAGATGGCATCTTGCACATTTCCAGTCTTTGTTTCCTTCAGGTGCTCATAATTCTGCAGTCATTTTGCTTATTATGTTTTGCCTCTTTGTTGATGATCAGCTCAAATGAGGTATGCATAAAGTCTGTTCATAGAAAGCAGCTCTGAATCTGTGAGCCCAAACTTAGATGTGATTTAATGACCATATTTGGGTGCATTGGAAGCTGCCCATGTTCACTTCCCAGGTTTCCTGGAGACTGAGAACCTCAGTACATAGGCTTGCAAATTTACATGCCTCTGTTGCCAACTAGATCTGCTGGGTTTCTCTTCAGAGAAGGGAATTTTAGCAGGACACATTTGAAAAAATAAGTCCTCCTCTGTTAGGAATCTTCAACTGAGAGGCTGCCATCAGTGCAAACAAAGTCATGTTCAAGCAAAAGTTTGTTTGGTCTGCCCAGCTCTAATAGATGATGTTCATGTCCCTTGGGCTCAAGAACAAAGGGGCTGCCTGACAGCCTTTTGAAATCTCACCTGTTTCTTGGTAGAGAAGCTTTTGTGCAGTATACATTTCCATGATAAGTAACTGCTGTCAAATCTAATAAGAAGACTAATCTAAAATTTAGGCTGTGTAATAAATAAAATAACCTGATTACTTTTTAATATAATATGTTAAAATTAATATATTAAAAAAACCTGTTTTTATTTGAAGACTGAGCTCTTGGAGAAATATGGGAGTTAGCCAACAAAATCAATTCTTGAACTTACATTTGAAAATGAAGTTCCTGTTTTAACTGTATAGATCCTATGATAAAAATGTCTCAGACTAGAAAATGCAATTTTTGAAATGTAAAGGTGTGTTGTAGGATTAAAAATATTATTGTCTTGGCCGGGTGTCGTGGCTCACGCCTGTAACCCCAGCACTTTGGGAGGCCGAGAGAGGTGGACCACTTGAGTCCCCTAGGAGTTTGAGACCAGCCTGGGCAACATGGTGAAACTCTGTCTCTACTAAAAATATATAAATTAGCCAGGCTTGGTGTTGCATGCCTGTAATCCTAGCTTCTTGGGAGGCTGAGGCACAAGAATCTCTGGAATCTGGGAGTTGGAGGTTGCAGTGAGCTGAGATTGTGCCACTGCACTCCAGTCTGGGCAATGGAGCAAAACTCTGTCTCAAAAAATACAAATAAAAATAATTGTCTTATCACATTCACATAATTATTCTCTAATATTTATATTGCAATAAAAATGAATCTGGTAAAGTTCCCATGAAATGCGGAGATGTTTATTGCAAATGGTCCAATGGCTTTTCAGAGAAGCTCCTTGAGAAATATCCATAGGACTCAAATTATGTGTAGAACAGCAAAGTAGTAAAAATATACTATCAACTTTCTAGTATTCGAATTAAGAAATGTCAAGAAGAACCACCTCAAATTTTGGAAGATCAGGTAAATTTTGATTCTTCTGCAATCACTCTAGTCAGTAAAAGAGATAAGCCAAATAATAATAATAAATACACGTATCTAGTAAAATATATATTTATACCTGCTTATATAATGAAGTAGATCTGATTTGCCCAATACTATACTTAAGACATGGATATGTCGTACCCTACCCTGTTAATGGTGCTCTCACCAATAATCTCATCATCCTCTATGGCCCTAGGCAGAGTTTGTAATACTTTTGTTTCATCTGACAGATTTGAAAACACTCAGAGAAAAGCAGTATATACCCAAAGTCATAAGAATGGTAGGATTAGAAGTCATTCTTCTTCTTAGCTTCTGTTCTTTTCACTACAGTATGCTGCCTCTTTATTCCTTGAGGCCCTCAGCCAATAGGATTTTTTAGGCATGCTGGGCTTTTAGACATTAAAGAACTAGCCAGTGAGTTGAACATTCCATGGTGGATTAAACCAACCTAATGAGCTTGTCTCGCCTCTCTACTACAGGTCTTCAGTCTTTTTTTTTTTCTTTATTTCTGGAAGCAGTAAAACTTTGAACTTAGTTTTTTTGTGTGTAAGTTTGAACTTAGTTTTTTTTTGTAAGTTTAGCATACATTTAGTGGCAAAATCATGCCCAAACCAACAGACGGTAATATATAATCTTTATTTGTCCCACTTAGAGTGAATAGCCATAGATTTCACTCCATAAATGCCTATGTATTTGATAAGGATCCGCAAACGTTTTCTGTAAATGGCCAGGTAGTGATTATTTTAGGCCTTGTGGTCCACACCATCTCTGTTGCAGCTACTCAACTCTGCTTTCGTAGCATGAAAGCAGATATAGACAATACATAAATGAATTTGTGGCTGAGGGCAAATAAGTCTTTATATGCAGATATAGGTGGAAGTCTGGACTTGACCAATTGACCATAGTTTGTCAACCGCCTAGACTAAAAGGTGATGCTCAGATCTGTTGGGACTATTGCATAACGTATTTTATATATATATATATATATATATACACCATTTTACCTTTCCGAATTCTGAAATATTTCACACTTCAAGAGTGTTTAGTAAGGCATCAAGATGTGTACCTAAGATTTAAAGGAAGTTTTATAAAGGAGAAAGTCATCTCTATTACAGTCAAGCATTAAAGTTCTTGTATACAGATGTCTCGAGGGGCAGCTAAGGTTCAGATATTGCTAGTGCATTAATCAGGAATGAGTTCTGTGAACAACAAAGCATTTGAACACATAACCTCTTTGTTGTCCCTTGTAACAAGATCAGAGGTAGGCAGTCCAGAGCTGGTTCAAGAGCTAAGTGATTCCCTCAGGGATCCAGACTCTGTCCATATTTATTCTCCAGCATCCTTAGCTGATAAGCCTTCACCCTGATGCTCATTGCCTCATGGTTGCAAGACACATCCTGTACCCCCAGTGTCACATGCACACTCCCAGCAGAAAGAAAATAGGAAAGCAGGGAGAATTGTCTCTCTTAGAGAAGTAGAAGCTTACCCCTGCAAATCTCAACATTCCTCTTGTCAGCTAAACAAGGTTACAAGGCTACTCTTAATTGTAAGGAAGACTCAGGAAGCAAGTATTTTTAGTTGGATTCATTTTCATCACCCTGTAAAATCAGGAGAAAGGATGTTGGGTGGGCAAGTTGCACACCATCTGCTGAGGCATCTGTTCTTGTTTGGTGGCTGTTATATTTCATTACAGATATTTAACATCATATCGTCTTCTCCCCTGGGGAACATAGCTTTTTAAGTATCCCCAGTGTTAGCAGCTTGTTTTCCATCTGAGTTGGAAAATTAAATAACATTATTCACATTTTTATGTAAATGTTGTATAATGTGCATATATAATGACTTGAGAATGGTTTTCTTCAGAAATACATTTTCCTATTTTCCTCAGGATTTTAGTTTCGGAGGACTTTGTTTACATGTGACTCTAGTATGCTAAGTAGCAATGCTTGAGGGAAGAGTGAAGTTGACATAAATTGAAGGCAACTTGCACATTGAGCTTTGTGGGCAAGTGATCTTCTCATGGAGGATGATTCCATCTAAGAGCAAGATTTTATGAACTCAGAGAATCTTAAGAAGAAACAGTTACTGAGTAACTTTCTTAAAATATAGATCTGATGTAGGTATGAGAGAAGAGCAATTAAATAGGCACACAGAGATCATTTTAGTTCTTAACTTGAATATCTTGGGATACTTCCTTTACCCCTAGAGGTAGTGTTTATTCTCTTTCTGGAAACAGGGCATGTAACTTTCTCTTTCTTTGGTGTAGACTACCATAATAAGAAAGGATGGAGGTAACTGCATGATTTTAATTGTGTCTTTTTGGTTTAGTAGAATGTCCTAAAATGGCACAAGTGGGAATAGTATGAAAATAAATACATTCATTTATTGGTTAAGTTTTAAATGTGAGTGAAATTTTCTTCAACTAATTATAATACTAAATTATTTCTAGAATCTGTTTCAATGTAGCCATATAATTATGTAGAACCATAACCCTTTATTGTCCAGGTAAATCTTGACCCTGAAATAATGTACAATAGACCCTCATCTGCTGTAATTTTGAGAACTGCCGTAAGAAAGCCAAATTTTAGTCCAAATGTTTCATGGTTCTTTGGACTTCCAAGATGACAGGCTTATCAAAAACTATTCCTGACTTGGCCAGAAATAGAAAGATCCTCATTTCGATGGGCAGAAGTGAAGAAGCCATATAGACACATATTTGGACCAAGATTCCTTCCTTTTGACTTCCAGATCTTTCATTAACAGGACTGAACAAACCAGAATCAAGAGTTTTGGGAAAAGTAGATAGCTAAAGGATAAATATTAATATGAACAAATTTACCAACTGATTGAGAAGAAACAGAAATTAGAGAAGAGACGGAACTTTAAAATAATTTTAAATTTTATCAGGGAGTTTTGGCCAGACTCCTAAGGAAAAGGAGGAGTTCAAGAGCAAGAAGGGATTCTTGGAAATTAATTCTGACTGTTGACTTTTAAAAACAGTATATTAGCTGGAAGAATAGATGCAGAACTTTTCTAGAAAACAGAACAAAGAACCAGGAGTTGGAAAAAAAAATTAGTGAAAGTGGAGACATTAGAGAATCATTCCATGTGGTCCTACACCTTCTAATAGAGGGGGGAAAAAGTGGGGGAAATAATTAAAGATACACACACAAAAATTTTTTTAAATTTAGCATTGTATCATCATCTCCCCTGGGCAACATGTCTTTTAAAGTATCTCTAGTGTTAGCAGCTTGTTTTCCATCTGAGTTGGAAAATTAAATAACATTATTCATATTTTTATGTAAATGTTATATAATATGCATGTATAATCACTTGATAAGTCATAAGAAAAAGAGTATGAGTGGATCAGTAACTAAACACATTTTCATGATATTTCAGAATGCCAAGGAAAAGGAGAGGATGTTAAAAGAGTCCCGAAATGGGAGTGGGGTGGAAAGTTGACCACAAAGATAATTTCTAGGCCAGGCGTGGTGGCTCATGCCTGTAATCTCAGCACTTTGTGAGGCCAAGGTGGGTGCATCATGAGGTCAGGAGTTCAAGACCATCCTGGCCAACATGGTGAAACCCTGTCTCTACTAAAAATACAAAAATTAGCTGGGTGTGGTGGCATGTGCCTGTAGTCCCAGCTACTTAGGAGGCCGAGGCAGGAGAATCGCTTGAACCTGGGAGGTGGAGGTTGCAGTGAGCCAAGATCCCTCCACTGCCCTCTAGCCTGGGCGACAGAGTTAGACTTCATCTCAAAAAAATAATAATAATAATAAAATAATAATTTTTAGAGGGCAAGAGAATGACTTCATGGTTTGGAGGTAAAATTATTCTGAACCTGCAATTTTGTTCTCAGACATACTGCACATTTACCAGGAAGTTAAAAAATAAACACATTTTCAGACAAGTAAGAACTACATTATTTGATCACCCCAGATCATTTCTAAAAGAATTAATGCAGTGTAAGCTCAATAAAACAAAAGAAGGAAATATGGGTTTTGAGACCAGGTGGAGAAACTAGACCAAGGAATGCAATTAACAAAAAACAAAAAAAAAAAAAACAAAAAAAAAAAAAAAAAAGAAAAACTCAGACAATAGTTATTTGGCAAATCTTTTAAAACAGAACAAAAAGTTGGCAAAATTACAATAGGATTTTTGGGCAACTCGGAAATCCTAAGAGCAAATGACATTTCCGTAACAGGAAGTGTGATGAAATGGAATGGTCTCAGTGAGTGGATGTAGTTTATGCTATTTAAGAGGGCCCTCTTCTTCTCAGTTTTTCTTTGTTAATGTTTTTTGAGCAGCACAGCTTTAGTGATAAAATTGCATAGCTTTCTCTCTGCATTTATACTTACCACTTGTTTCTGCAGAGAACAATTATGTAATTTTCATATTGTAAATATTATTCATTCAACTTTAAAAATGTGTAAAAAATAGTACAGAACATGATATCACCTTGACAATGTAAAAGTAATAATTACTGGAGAAAGGTTGGGAAGTAGAAAGGGGAAAAGAAATGAAGAGAAATACAGGGACCCTAATCTGTTATTTTACAGAGAGAGAAGATAAGAGAAACTCAAGTTTGGTGAATTAAGAAAGAGAGGTTTAAATACAAGGCTCAAAAAGCCAATTAAAAAACGAAATATTGAAATAAAACTGGCAGAGATGGAGAGAAGGAGGGAATGGCATACTATGTAGTTAAATGATAATTTCTCAGTAAACAAATCAAGAAATAGAGGTTTGAGCATATTGTCTAAAGATACACTCTTCAACCCAGCATCCCAACCATGTGTGGTTATTGAGCCACTGAAAGGCAGTTAGTTCAAATTGAGATGTGCTGTAAGTATAAAATATATACCCAACTTTTGAAGACTTAGTATGAAAAAAAGAATGTAGAATACTTCAATAATTTTTATATTGATTACATGAATTGATAATATTTTGGATGTATTTGGTTAAATAACATATTTAATTTATTAATATTAATTTTACCATTTAAAATTGTTCTTTATGTTACTACTAGAAAATGTAAAATCACAAATGTGACTCACACTATACTTTTACTGAACAGTCCCTGAATTAGAGATTTGGAAGTACATTTGAAGAATGGAAATGAGAAATGATTTATGTATTCATACCATTCCAGAAGTAGATCAGGAAAGGAAGAGTTTTTATGTTATATTTTATATGTTTTAGAAAATTTTTGTACTAAACATTGAGCAGTTTCAAAGGGCTATTTGTAAAGTCTATGAAAGGCATAAGGAATACTATGACAACAAACACCCTTAGTCACCACCCAGTTTAAGAAAAAATAAATAAAATACTATAGACTTTGAATGCATTTCCTCTTTCTACTTCAGGCTACCGGACTCTTTTGATTTTCATTTTTTAAATAAAAATAGTTATTTTCTTTTTGCAAAAAGTTTCTAATTGAATGATATTTTGTGTAGTTTTTTTTGGGGGGGGTTGTTGGATAATTTGTCAGTATTAAATTTTAGAATGTGTGTGCCATTTGATTCAGTGGTTCCCTTTGAGAAATGTATTCTGTATGTTTTGAAAAATGCAAACTGCAAAAAAATATAGAGAGTGACATCATGTTAATTTTTAAAAGCATGTATGTTTATATATTTGGGTAATTGTAGATCTACATGTACATGTGTATGCTGACATTCATATAGACATTTACATGATATTTTTGTGTATATACATGAGATTATGCACATATAATAACTAGGACTAGTGCTTATCTCTCAGAAGTCTTATTGGATGGGCAGAGGAGGGAACATCATATTCTTGTTTTATAAATTTTCAGAGAGAGAGATGATCATAGAATTATGATTTTATTTACTTAGGTATGTTCATTTTCTGTATTTTTCAAGTAAAAATTCTTTAATGAAATAAAATACATGTTGAAATATGTTCTAGCAACTGGGACTATCTTAGAACAGAATACATTGCCTTAGAAGGTAAGAAGCAATATGTTTACAAATGAGAAAGAGGCTAAGTTGCATTATTTTTCTTCTCTTCCTCCCTAAGTGTATCAGTACAAGAAGCAAGTGTTACCACTTTCAAAGCAATCCTAAAATTGATTCTTTATCCCATCCTTTCAGTCTAAGACACTTTTAAAGAAACCACCAGTCTTCCTCCAGTGTGCTTCATTTTCTAACACAGTATAAGAAGCATGTGAGCAGATCACATTAATGTAATGATGTGTGCTTCCAGCAGGACAATCAAAGCAGAGGGGATGCATGAATCTCTTTTTGTTTTAACTTTGCTGAGTGTAGACCATGTATACTTTTTGGTAATGTTTACTTCTTCTCTAATCATACATGTGCATGTGCATGTGCATTGAAAAGATTTTAGGAAACTCAAATTACAAATTAAATACTTATAGTAATCCTGTCATCCAGATATAAACACTAATAATACTTTGTTGTATTTATTTCTAGAATATCTAGACATATACATATAACCATTTTTAAAACTTAGGAATATGCTGTGCATGTGATTGTTTTTCTCATAGAATATTGTGAGTGCTTTTTCATGGCATTGAATGTTCTTCATAAGCGTTAGTTTTAATGACTCTGAATTACATCATTTTAGAGAAATCAATTAAAAATATTCTAAGAGTTTAAATTGGGAATGAATATATATTTGTGGTGAGCACTGAACATACTTTTTCTTTTACTTGACTTTGAGTATGTAATTGATTTCATAAGTAAAAAGATAATGAAACGCTTACCTTGTCATAATAAATAGTGACTTCCTAAGCTGTTAGTGTTAGGTGAATGGAATATGGAAGACATATCCAAGGACACATTGTTAATGAGAACAGACTGGCTGTGTACTTCGATACTCTCCAATAAGTGAAAAAACAGAAACTTCATTAATGCAAAATGACATGGAGCTATACCCTTGCATTTTAAGACAAGGATGAATCTATATTCTGTCCTTGTCCCAAGGAGGCAGAAGGTTGCAGATTCCTTTTTGCTGTGTTGTTTACCTTTAATGACTCATTCGGCATAAACCAGCATTATCAAGGTGAATTCCACCTGAGTCAAGTCTAATACATGTCATACAAGACAGGATAAGGTGATCATTCTGGAAAGTGGGAATTTGGAATTGTGTCTTCTATTGTCAGTTGAATGAATGGGATAGGCAGAGTTGGAGGAGGAATGATTCTTTTGGGATATGGGGACCCAAGAACTAGTGCCATCTGAGAACCATTAACTTTTTTTAAAAAGTGGAAGATCAGAGACATTCACAAGGACTGTAATAGGAAAGAATATGATAGGTCAACGTGAGAAAATAGATCAGGTAGTCAGGTGAGTGGGTGAGCGAGCGAGCGAGTGAGTGAGTGAGAGAGAGAAGAGGGCAGAATTTATAAAGAGCATAGCTCCCACCTACTGGATGCCTTCTGCAGGCCAGCCACTTGTCTCCCATGGGATGGGAAGGGAGTCACCTGCAAAAGGAGGAGCATGGAAGATGAGGCAGAATTTCTTTTCTCTTGGCATGTAAGGATGATGAGACTGAAGGAGTAGGAAGGAAGGAAGGAAGTAGCTTGAGGTAAACAGAGTTTTAATAATAGAGGGGTTTGAAGAGTTGACACTGTCTGGCATTCCATGAGGAAACGAAGACCTCTTGTAAATAACTTGCAGAAGGTTACATGGTTTTTCACAGGAAGCTCCAGGAAGCTGCC
This sequence comes from Piliocolobus tephrosceles, assembly GCF_002776525.5. Classification (NCBI taxonomy): domain Eukaryota; kingdom Metazoa; phylum Chordata; class Mammalia; order Primates; family Cercopithecidae; genus Piliocolobus; species Piliocolobus tephrosceles. The sequence continues at coordinate 52,882,358 of NC_045453.1, read as the reverse complement.
TGGTACTGTTGGATATGGACATGAACTATTTATTCCTCTAAGATCCTGACATCTGAGACAAAGCCAGGATGTTTTATACAACTTCTGGACTAGATGTGTTCTCTGATGAAAAGTGAAACTGCATCGTCTTTGCATTGGAATTTGCAGGCACTCTCTCAAGCTACTTTAAGTGAGAAAAAGGGGAATGTATTGAAAGAACACAAGGCTGTGTCCAGGAATCTCAGAGTAAGCAGAGGAGGATCTAAAAATATGAACTGGAAAGCTTTAAAGAATCCAGGCAGTGATTGATTTGCAGTGGCTCTCTTATCTCTGAGCTTTCAGTGCTGTTTTTCTCTGCCCCTGTTTCTCTGTATACATGAGGTTGGGTCACTGTCCTAGATATTTACATGCCTTGTTCAGGCAGCTCTTAACTAGCATCCCTGAAGTTCAATCCCAAATCCTCAAGAGAGGAAGAAGCTGATTGGCTCATGTACTAAGCTTTGAGCACATGTCCCTCCTTGGTCCAGTCAGCACTGGCCAGGGGCAAGATCCCAGCACAAATATGGGTGCCATGGATAGCCTGGTGGATAGGGGTCAGATAATACTTGTCAAAGAAGGAAATTGTGGGCTGGAGTTCTCTAAAATTGACCATTATCTAAAATTGACCACTACCCTATGAGATCTTAGCAGATCTGGGACAGGCGACATGATCTTTCACCATCACTGTCTTTTCCTTTCTACCAAGAAGAAAATCTAGTCCCTTGCTATTGAAAGTATGGCCCACGGACCAGCAGCTTTAGCATCACCTGGGAGCTTGTTAGAAATGCAGACTCTCAGGCCCTTCGCCAGGCCTATTGTGTTAGAGTCTCGGGGTAACAAGATACCCTGATAATTGTAGGGCACTGACTTTTGAGAAATGCTAATTAGATGGAGGAGAGAATTAGGAACCAACACAGATCAGGGCTGCCGAGATGCCTTCTTCCACAGGTACATATCTCCTTTTATCTGGCAGCTAATTTGTTGTGGCCAAGCTTCAGCTAAGAGCTATCCCCTGCCCTCACTAAGTTCTTATTTAAGATGTTTCTGTTAGAAATTTGAGTTCAGGATGAGCTGGAGAGAGCTGCCTGTGCTCAAGAGAAAGATAGTTTTTGTGTCCATCTTATTCTGTGTTGGCACCAGAGAAGTTATCAGTGAGATGAAAAAAGGAAAGACAAAAGCAATAAAGGTGCTAAAATCATGTCCAAAAGGCAAGTATCAGCAAATTCACTTTTAATTAGTTATTACCTTGAGGTTACTTATATTAAATCATTATACTACATCTGTTTTCACTTCTGCCTCTGAAAGTTTTTTGAAGTCTTTAAAAAGCTATCTTTTCATAAAGCTTAAGCTCTTTGTGGGCTGTGTTTTGATTGAGGAAAAGTTACTAGATAATTCTGTATTAAGTCTATTCAGAATACAGATTCCCTCAAGAAACTCACCAGGTAGAACATCTTTGGCAGCAATTCAGAAATCCATGCCATTAATTTTTCGGACTTTGATGTCCAAAAAGATAGATTTCTGACACTGTACCTTGCAGGAACTCTGTTTTCCTTCATTTTCTCTTTTATACTCCCTAAAAGGCCCTGGGAACTAATGTGTGTCCTACAATCTGCCATTATTATTAAATCAATCTGCTTATTTGCAGGAACACTTTAATTATTTAGTAACCTGTTTGGAAAATCCATATAAATTATTTTCTTAGAAAAATCCTTACTTTGTAATAGAAGTGATCAGATGGAAATAACAAGAATTTCTAATTCCGTGGGCAATCAGGTGGCCTCTCTAAATGGTACCCTTCTGATGTGAATTCAGAACTTTCATCAGTGTGTATGTTGTTGGAGTAGAAATGTATAGTTTCACTGGATCATGTTGGAATTGTTGAAGCCAGTTGCTCTAATGCATTTGATTTTTTTGTGACTAAATTTCTATTTTGAAAGTTTCATTTTGTCTGGAAATGTAATGTCCTTTTCTTGAATAGGCATGTGGAAGTATTTGGAAATCTTTGAAGTACTGTTTCTCAACCTGAGCTGCATATTGAAATCACCTGGGGAGCTTTGAAAGCTACTGATGCCTGGGACCCATCTCCAGAGATTCCAAAGTCATTGCTCTGGGTGCAGGATTTTTAATCCCTTCCCTCCCTTGAGATTCTAATGTGCAGCCAATGTCAAGAGACATCATCCTGTCGACCTGTTTACCAAACAGGTGTGGATGTGGGTAGATAGGCTCGTCAAAATGCATTTTCCCAGATTCTATCCCAAGACAACAAATTCATTAGTTTTGGGGCAACTCCAAGAATCTATTTAAGGAAGTCCAAGCCCCATTGTGATTTTGATAGAGGAGGCCCTCGCACCACATTTAGAAACTCTTTCTTGGAGATTGTTTCTAAAAAGATAATGACTGGTACCAAAATATGTTCTGTGTTGTAGTATTAGGGACCATCAGTGAGTGATTGAGGTGTACTTGAAAAAGATGACAAGGCTGGGTGTGGTGGCTCATGTCTGCAATCCCAGTACTTTGGGAGCTCAAGGCAGATAGATCACTTGAGGTCAGGAGTTTGAGACCAGCCTAGCCAACATGGCAAAACCCCATCTCTACTAAAAATACAAAAATTAGTTGGGCATAGTGGCACACGACTGTAATCCCAGCTACTTGGGAGGCTGAGACACGAGAATCACTTGAACCCGGGAGGTGAAGGTTGTGGTGAGCCAAGATTGTGACACTGCACTATAGCCTGGGCAAGAGAACAAGACTCTGTCTCAAAAAAAAAAAAAAAAAAGTGACCGGCAGTTATGTGGTATAGGGGCAAGAGTCCTGGGGTCACAACGACAGAATAGAGTTCTGATTCCCACAGGGCTTCCGTTACAAGTTCCGTGGCTCTGGGTATGACACTTAATCTTTCTGGTGCTGAATCCCTTCAACTCCAAAAATAGGGCTTGGAAAATATTAATCTCAGGTCCTCTGAAGCTCCCATACTGGATTATTCGATGATGGTAAAAATTTTCTGTTAGTACAAATTCTTACAGAAACTTGTAACAGTGCTGTTGATGGATGCCCTGCCACAGTGGATCAAAAAGCATAGTGCCTGGGCAAGCGGCAGCATGGCCACAGTGTTAGAAATGCAGATTCTCAGGCCCCACCACAGATTTACTGAAGAAGCATCTTTGGGAGTGGGCCCTAGCTGTTTCACCAGCCCTTCAAGAGATGTCAATGCGTGCTTAAATTTGAGGAGCACGCCTCTAAAAATAGCACTTGGAAAAAAGAAAGATGAGAAGTATTCTTTTTACCTATGGTGAAGAGAAATCATTTGCTAAACATGTAAACGTTTAACACTGTTTAGAAAGAAATATGTTAGCAAGCAGCTTCAAGTGGAAGGGTAACTGTTAAGAGAAATACTGAAATCTACAGTCTTGCTGTATAACATGTGGTCTTCTGATGGGTCAACATTGCTATCTCTGGAGAACTGCAGAATCTCTGTCTCTGCCCCAGATCTACTGAATGAGAATCTGCATTTTTTGTTGTTTTTTGTTTGCTTGTTGTTTGTTTTTTTGTTTGTTTAAAAAGTTCACTTGGTAATTCATTTGCAGTCTGAGAAGCATTGTTCTAGATAAAGATGTTAAGACCATAATGTCAGCTTTCCCTTACTTTCGTAATATGTACCTATCAATAAACTGTCCCACCTCACAGGTCTGAAATCAAATCCAGTAAAACATTTTTGGCCCTGTAAGTTGGATCCACACCTATATCAATTTAATAGTTAGTAGCTGTTGTTTTCATTGTGTTCTACCTGTTTGGGGCTTTTACGCCTTTTTAAAAAACATTTCTTATGGAAACAAATTGCTTAATATTTTTGCTTTCTTTTTCCTTTTTTTCCTCTCCTGAAAGCTACCATTTCATTCTGACTCCCTATAGTACTTGAACATTTTTAAATTATTTTTTTCTAGTGTCCGACCACTTTTCTAAAATGGAGGCTGGGTAGAATATTGAGAGTTTGTTCTATGGTTTTGGTTTTATCTTGATTCATTGCTACATTTCTATATTTGTGTGGATCTCAGTAAAATTATAAATTACAAGATTAATGTTACGAATTATAAATTAAGCTAACATTAAATTGCAAAACGTATGGGAAAGAATCCTTAAGGATCTGCAACAGAACCTTCTAAACTAACAAAGAAGAACTAGCCTTGTGCAGTGGTACCTGAGGATAGAGATAGGCAACCTGAGATTTCACAAATAGAACAGAGCAAGTTTATGATAAAATGGATGGAAATGGAGCACGACATACTACGTGTATATTATTATGAAGCAACTTTAAAAAATAACTCTTTTAATCATTTGTTCCCTCCAAAACTTAGGTACTCTCTCTAGTAACAGTTCCTAGGTACTAGAAAATTTACTGGCTTCAAATTATGAGAAGAAAACAACAATGTTAAAGTGCCTTTCATTAAATAGGTGCCAAACAGGACATTTCCTCAACCATTTTGTCAACTAGGACATTATATCAACTTGTAACTTAAATCATCTTTATGACTTATCTATAAGCTACATTTGCTCTAAGTGCCTTCACTATGTTTGCTATGATTTGGGGAATCACGAAAAATTCCTAAACCTAGGAATCTTAGAAAACACTGGCCTTACATGGTTAATTACTTATTTTGTTTTCTTCTGTGGTTATTCCATATCTATTTTTCTGTTTAGAATTAGAAATTAGTCACAGTTTTTAAAAGAATTATTATTTGTAATAAAGATATATCATAAAAGGGCAATTTTTATTTGATTTTTAAGGTTATTTTTCTCTCTAGAAAATCAGTTCTTGACCTTTTTGGGGCATTAAAACTCATCTGAAAATCTCATGAAAGCTGAAGAACCAGTGCTTAGATACATGAAAATATGCAGAAAAATATACATTTTGGGCTGAAGATTAACCTCAGTGTCAGTGCTATAATTTGCATATTTGTTCCCTCCTAAATTTATGTTGAAACTTAATCTCCAATGTGGCAGTATTCAGAGATGAGGCTTTCAAGATGTGATTGGTTCATGATGACCCTGCCCTCATGATAGATTAATTTGTTCATGGATTAATGGAGTCATGGGTTAGCATGGGAGTGGGTCTGTGGCTTTATAAGAAGAGTAGGAGACACCTGACCATGTTAGCACACCTCCCTCAGGTGGCACAGGGCATCACATGGCAAGGGGGCTGAGTGTGCTAACATAGTTAGGTGTCTCTTTCTCCCACCTCTATAGAGAGTCTCCACCAGCAAGAAGGCTCTCACCAGATGCAGCTGCCTGACTTGGGACTTCTTCATCTCCATAACTGTAAGACATAAATTCCTTTGTTTATAAACCCAGTTTCAGGTATTCTATTATAAGCAACAGAAAAGGGACTAAGGCAATCAATTAATTCAGTAAAGACTTTTCTGATGGCAAAAACAAATGAACCAACTAGCAAAATTAACTAATATGTTCACTCTAGGAGTTTTAAGTGAGACAAAGGTAACTTCTTGGTTCTCCTTGAACCCATGGCTGGGTCTAGGATCTCTGATCATACTTGGTTTCTTTCGGTTTCTCTGCCATGTCTTCTGCTGTGTTTGGTTTCACATTTCAGTCATTGACAGCTTCAGGCTGATATACCATTGTTCCAAACATAACAGAATAAAGACTCTAATTTCAAAGTATCTCAAATAAATCTCAGAACTGAGCTTGTGAATCTTGATGGCGTATATCTGGATACTCTGTCCATTCCTGAACCAAGATTATTCCATCTCCAGCTGTGGTAGGTCATAGCTCAGGTCACAGTCTTTCACTTTTAGAGTCCGTTTCACAGGAACCTCAGGAACTGCCAGCAGGAAAAGGAAGGATTTCTAGATGAACATCAGTGCCCTCTTATCCATATAAGGGGGATGATGTTAAGGGGGAAAGACTATCAACATCCACTGCAGAAGCAGAAATGCTGTTAAGAGACAAAGACTGTCAGCATCCACCACTTTGAGCAACCACTGATTTAGAGGTAAAGAAACTATATAATTAGCCCAGGCCAACTCTTTTTTTTAATTTTCATAATGCCCAGACTACATACATGTCTTCATCACTTCTTTAATATAAAATTTCTGTGCACCTAATGAGAAGTTATTTTTAGCTCCACATCCATGACCCTTATCCTCATTGTTGCATTTGTCCTCTGAACCTTGTCATCACATACCTTGCCCAAAATGCACTGCTTTAGCCATTGAGCAAGGTGGGTAAGCACATTGAAAGGTGTAACAGTGCAGGTAGCTCAGTCACATGGGATCAAAGAAATGGGGCTTATTCCTAATACTTTAGGAATACTTGTGAAGCCTCATGGGAAGTTTTTCTTTAAACAAGTCTACAGCACTTATTTTAGGCTTAACTAATCTGATTAGTTATTAACAGAAAAGGAAAGATACATTTAAAGTCCACAGATATGCAAACATTTAATTAGTGAGTATAGGTTTTATGTTCTGTCTTCATTTATCAGTGATGTTAGTGACCTTGGTTATGACCTCCCACAGCTAAGGATGGAATGCTTTTGGTTCAGGAAGGGAGAAGATGCCAAGACCTGACCAATTAGGATTAACAAGCTCAATTCTGAGACTTTATTTGAAGTACATTGGAAGTGGAGTCTTTCTTCTGCTAGGGTTAATACTACTGGCATATTAGCCTGGAGCTGTCAACCATAAGAGATAATGTGTTCAACTATAGTTGTCATCATTCTAACACAGTAAGCAAGGACTGAGTGCTACTGAAAAATCCGGTAAACAGAAAGTTGTTTCACTTTGGCTATGTTTTGCTGGATTTAAATTGAACATTTCTGAAACTTCTGAATAATTATGTCATAGAAAGATCCATGACAGGGAACATTTTATAAATAAACTACTCTTATATCAACAGAGATCAAGGCAAAGAAAAGAAACCACTCTAGGTATTTCACACAGGAAAGATTTAATACAGGGGATTGGGTGCTTAGAAAATGGCCTGAAACTCTGGTGAATGTTGAGGAATGTTGTAGCCATCACTGGACATTTAAGTTCAGGAGCACAGCCACTGTTGCTATTGCTGCTGTAATTTCCTCTAAAACCTGTATCTTTCGAATTATGATTGCCGGGGGCAGTAGCAGCAGGAAGATGGCCACTGCCCTTTAAATATTTAAGTGCTTCTAACTGGTGGAACTCACATACATAGGAGTCTTGGAAATTTAATGTTTAACCTTCTGGCCTCCCTAACCAAGGAAGGGTGGTATGGCAGTATACAGAGACAATCCACAGTATATACTATAGTATTAAAAAAAATGAGTTCCCCTGGGATTTTATTAATGAAGTTCCTTTTTTATTCAAGAGAAACTACCTGTCTATGACAGCTTAAAATAATATTAAACCTCACTAAATGGAGAATTACATTTTTTCCTTTTTATTTATTTTAAAAGGTACAAACAGTAAAATTCATACTTTTTGACATATGAGATTTGACAAATTCATTGAATGATGTTATCACTGTCATAATAGGATACAGAACAGTGTCTTCACTCCAAAAAGTTCTTGTCTGTTGTTTGTCTGTATTCAGCTCTCTTTCCCATCCATACCTCCTGGTAATCAGGGATCTATTATCCATCACTACTAGCTTTGCCTCTTCCAGAATGTCATGGAAAGGGAATCATACAACGTATATTGAATGTGACATTTGTAGAATGCATTTGAGCTTCATCTATGTCGTTGCTTGTATAGATAACCCATTTCTTTTTATTGCTGATTAGTATTCTATTGTATGTATGTACCATTCATGACTTGTATTTTGAAAGAATCACATATTTCCTTTTATTCAAACTCTCCATGTATTTTTGTAAAATAACATGGATATTATGAACCCTACTTGCAACTTCAAATAAAATGTTCTTTATTGATGATTAATCAGGTTATATAGTTTAATTATGATTCCTGGGTAGGATCAAGAAAATTAGACAAATCTCAAGAAATTTCCATTCTAATATATAGGTCAAGTGTGCTACCTAGAATGTACCAAGTGCCCATTTATGCCACGTCAATGAGTTTTCTGAAAGAAATATTTTTTAGATGAATTATTTGCTGATTTCCATACTATCGTGGAAAGATCAGTGAAGGCCACCCATATTTTCATTTGAAAAGATGGACTCATTTTTGGCCCTATTCTCAGAGAGCCTTTCTTCCAGACAAATTTCAGCATATTTTGATGACTCATTGTAGAAATTGGTTTATTATTTGCAGCAGGAGAAAGCATTGCTAGCCAACAGCTGAGAAAAAGAAAAGGTTACAACATTCAGTTTTAGGTTTCTAAAGGCCTTATTGGGCAGAATGTAATTTCCAGCTGTGGATTCATCTAGCCTTTGAGAACTTATCCCCTGCCTCTTTTCTGAAGGGTTCTGTGATTGTTCATTACCTCAAGTTGTCCATTTTACATCTTATTTAAAAGCAGGACCCTGACAGTGCTAAACCTTCTCAGGCTCAACTGAACTGTCAGAGGTAAAGAAACCAAGAAGTTTGCTTGTGTTTAGTCTACCCCAGACATTCTGCACATTATGTTCATTATCTCACAACTTTATCTGGTAGGTAGTAGTGTTATCAACATTTAACAGTTAAGGAAGCTGAAATTGAAAGAAGTTAGTTACCATTCCCAGGATTCACATAGCTCATTCAAGAACTTTTGAACCCAGGACTCTGGTAACAAAGTTTATGTTTACAACCATTTTGCATTTAATTTTTTTGTCATCTAGAAGACTTTGACGTTGTCATTACCATTTTTATACATGAATTATGTGCATCTATAATTAAGATGACAACTGCTTGTCCAGACTACTTATCCCTGTAAAAAAATGTTTCCGAACATTGTTAGGTGTGAGTCATTAATACATCCTGCATAAAATGTTTTGTGGACCAATGAGATGGCTTATTAGAAACATTTAGCTTCTTCCAAGGAGGGTTGCCAAAATGGCAAATGTAGTGCAATTCTTTATAACACTTGTACTTGGAGTCAGAAGTCACATGTAGCATTCAGACTAACTATATCAGTTGGGGCTTTTAGGGTTGTGCTTTTTGGATTTTACAGGGATGTGATTTGACCTTTGATTAAGAAAGCATCATGGGGCTGGGTGTGGTGACTCACACCTATAATCTCAGCACTTTGGAAGGCTGAGGAGGGAGGATCGCTTGAGCCCAGGAGTTCAGGACCAGCCTGGGCAACATAGCAAGATCCTATGTCTACCAAAAAAAACCACAACAAAATTGGCTGGGCCTGGTGGCAGGCACCTAGTAGTCCCAGCTACTTGGGAGGCTGAGGTAGGAAGGTCACTTGAGCCTGGGAAGTCAAGTTTACAGTGAACTATGAACACACCACTGTACTCCAGCCTGGGCAACAGAATAAAACCCTGCCCCCCACCTAAAAAAAAGAAGAGAGAAAGAAAATATCAAGGTACCATGATTATGAAGGTATAACAATTTCTTAATACAGAACTTTGTTGCTGTTGCAATGAGGTTCTGCTGTATCACTTGAAAATAATTTGATGAAACCAAATCAGATCAGGGCCTTGTACCTAAAACATTCACATGGTTTAGTAGTCATAAAATATGTTCTGCTAATGAGGATGCTGACTGGCAATCAGAAGTCTAAGATGCAGCATTACTGACATTTTACATGCTCTCATGGTTACCACCATAGCTGCAGGTCTCCAACCTAGACTATCAAGGGTCTGTGTCTCAACCCCTATTTCCTCTCCTCCGCTTGTTCCTCCTCCACCCTAAATTCAATGCAAGCCTGGACAACATGGCTTTAGCACTTTCTAAGTATATTTTATTTTGGCAAGTCATATATTTACTCAGTTATTTTGTGCAAAGCAAATAAGCTACTAGAGCTCTACCCTTGGAGCCATTAATCAAATTGCTTTTGAGTTATTCTGCTCCCCAGGGTGGGGAAGTGTGACACATTTCTTAGTGAGCATACCCTTCAAATGAAAAGATGGTCTTGGGTGATAGCAGACAAGGTCAGTTTGTTCTTTGGTCTAATGAAAAGGCTCTTCCAGTTTGTTCACTGTTACTAGTGAACTTGACTTACCTTGTGAGCTTCTGGTTACAGGGATTTTTTTTTTTTTTTTTTTATTTCATTTTACCTACCTTGGTACCTAGCAGTGTTGGATATGTCGAAGGTACTTTCTATATTTTGTTTTTGGAAAATACTTTAAAGTTACACAGGAGAAAATATATCTATGTAATTCCGAGGAGGCTGGATTCCCTTCAGGAGTGGGGGCATTATTGGTTTTAATCCTCAGTGTATACATATTAGAAAATAAACAATGAGTTGAATGTTTGACATTGGTCAAGTACCATGCAGGAAGGATAATCATAGACCTGCTTTTGCAAAGCATACAATCAAGGGTAAAAGACTTACAATGTGAGAATAGAATGATGTCACTACCGCTTGTATCATTACTCTTGCCTAGTAGGTATCGAGCAATAATGAAATGTCAGACCTTCCTCTGAGTCATTTCAATATTAACATCTTTAATTCTCAAAACAGCGCTCTTGAAGTAAGCCCTGTGATTATTCCCATTTTACAAATGAGAAAACTGAAATGCAGAGAGGTTATACTTGCTGAAGATCACACAGTTATGAAAGGCATGCCTGCTATTTTAATTTGGGCAGTCTGACTCCAGAGCCCATGTTTGTATGTACTGGTCAGATGGAAGAAGCAGGGGATCCCAAATGAGCCCCTCACCCAAAGCTATGGGTTAGAGAAGGGTCCCAGAGTCAGTGACATCTGTGCTAACTCATGGATGATGGGTAGGTATTTGCCAAGTGAAGGAGGAGGAAGAGGAGGGTGTTATGTTCTGTTTGGATGATAATACAGAACTGGTTATTGTGGTTGCACTGTGTGTGTGTGTGTGTGTGTGTGTGGTGTCTGTTTGGAGCAGATGATACAGATGCTCAAGCCACAGTATGTACGTCTTTGTTAAGCCATGTTATTACTAAATGTGGGTTTTTATCTTGTGTATTGTTGTGAGCCACTGAAGGGCTTTAATCAGGTAACATGATAAAACTTACATTTTTAGAAAAGTTAGTTGGGCTTCTGTGTAGAGAATGAAAGAAAGAACAGGAGGAAGACAGCCGGCAGGATATTAACTAGGAAGCTTTGCAGCAGCCCAGGAAAGGACGGATTAATACAAAACCCAGAGTCAGGGTAAGACAGGGGCAGATGCCAGAGAGATCCAGGGAGTAGAATCCAGCAGGACTTTGTAACTCGTTGGCTGGATAGGAGAGAAGAATTAGATGGAAGAGTCACATTTAGAGTATTTTAAAGAAAAAAATTGAATTCTACAGTTCCTGCTCCAGGCCAGTTTTTCATTGTTCTTACAGTTTATTTTTCTTTAGAAAGGAAAAGGCACATTAAATGTTAACGAAACAGATGTACGTGATTTTTTATGGACTCCTGGTCCACTTGACTTTCCTTTCTAATGCTATAGTTTCTTGAGTTTACACTATTTGTGGTGGCAAATGCTTTCAGTAAAATTTCTTATATGTCATCTCTTAAAAATTGCAATATTTATCCCTTTAAGTTGTCATAAAAAAGAGAGTGCAATGAAGGATGAGAGAAATTATGCTCATCTTCAGTATCTTAACGGGCACCATACTCCTTAGGTATTAACACTGAACATGACTTTTACCCCCCAAATTATCAGATTCTGACCCTGTTTTATTTGCACTTGTAAACACATGTTTGGGAACAGCAAAGTTATTTCCATCAGCCTTGGACAATGCATTTTTGTAATGACAAATTCTATCCTTAAATATCCCCCATAGGGTTAAAGAGAAAAATACCTTTTGTCCTAGGAAAACCATGCCTCCTGCTTTGACTCTACGCTTTGTTTCTGATAGGGGACACCTGAGCCTCAGAAACTGTTTCTCTTGAGAATTTCTATCTGCTGGTAGGTTTTCTCTATGGTTCTAGAGAGCAGATAAAGATACAAGTATCCCTTGTTATCTGACAGTCTTGCTTTTTCTGTACAGTACAGGTTTTCAAGTGGTAAAATTCCTACCTTATTTAAAATTTTTAAAATCTATACTAATTATTTGGCCCCTTTCCTCTTTGTCCCTTTTAGTTTTGTAATTGTCATTTGAGTGTAAGAAAAATATAACCATGCTTAAGATACTTGAAAAAATCTTTCCAGTTTGGAACTCTTTGAATGTAATAGAGACTCTTTAGAGTTTTACCATATTGTAGGAAATACTGTTTCGACCACCACATGAACAATGATTTATGACATTTCTTATTGTATTCTTCCATTTTCATGCTGCTGATAAAGACATACCCAAGTCTGGGAAGAAAAGGAGGTTTAATTTGACTTACAGTTCCACATGGATGGGGAGGTCTCACAATCATGGCGGAGGGTACAAGGCACTTCTTACATGGAAGCAGCAAGAGAGAATGAGGAAGAAGCAAAAGCGTAAACCCCTGATAAACCCATCAGATCTTGCAAGACTTATTCAGTATCACGAGAATAGCACAGGAAAGACTGACTGACCCCCCATGATTCAGTTACCTCCCACTGGGTCCCTCCCACAATATGTGGGAATTCTGGGAAATACAATTCAAGTTGATATTTGGGTGGGGACACAGCCAAACCATATCATTTATGAAACAGCATTACCTGGTGGGAGGAAACAAGTGGCATTTTATCAAATGGGACCCTATGATTGCCCAAGGTCACATGGCTATTAAATGGTAGAGCCAGAACTCCAGCCTTGTTCTGTGCCATTCCCAGGCCCTGCTCTTTCTTCCTATCGTACCACACATGTCATTCCTGCCTCTAGCTCATGGCCGCAGTCTGGTTTTTTGATAAGAAGCAATTCCAGAAAGGAAGATTCAAATCCCAACTAATTCTGTTCTACTCAAAATATGGCCCAGGGACCAGCAGCATTGAGATCACCAGGGAGCTGGTGATGGCTGCTTGTTTATGGAGTGCTTATTTTGTCCAAGTAAGGTGCCAACTCCATTACATGCATTATCTCATGACCGTCTCAAAAGAGTGCAATGATATGATCCTTCTTTTTCCACAGATGACAAAATTAAGCAAAGGAAACTTATTGACCATACTTGTCCAGTGCTGTACAAGGAAAGGTTGGAGGTGAATTTCGACCTAGTTGTTCTGATTTCAGAGCTTATACTTTTAATTGTACACTGCAGTTTAGGATGCATGTGGGACTGTTTCAAGGGAGAGCACAGTAGGGAGTGGGAAGATGAGGAGGAAAGGAAATGGATGGCAAATGTGTCACCTAGGTAGGCTAGCTGCTGTAACAAAGAGGACCACAAATATGTAATGACTTGAAAATATTTATCTTTGCTTATCTAAAAATACTGGGCAGGTGAAGGGGTTGATGGGACTGCCACATGTTTTTGTTTATTCAGGAATCCAGGCTGATGAGAGCTCTGTCATTTTTAGCATGTAGCTTCCAAGTTCACCCTGGAGTCAATGTAGTTAGAAGGACCAAATCACCAAGAGGAAGGGATGTTCCTGGGAGGATTTTATGGAGCGTGCCCAGATGCGATACAACTACTTCCAATCACATTTCATAAGCCAGGATTCAGGTGCGCGGGCCTGAGAAGAGGAGTCTGGTGTGAGTCTCAGACGGGGAGGAATACCTGGATTTTACTGAGTTTTCAGGAAATATTAGGTCACAAGCCACTATTAGAATCAAGCCTCTGGGTACATTTTTATATGTTTTATTCTCCATGCTTTGTGAGAGAGGGGTTATTTATTTCATTTTACAAAGCAACAAATTGAGATCCAGGGATTTGGCCAAGGTCACGTGGCTGTTAAATGGTAGAGCCAGAACTCCAACCTTGTTCTGTGCCATTCCTAGGCCCTGCTCTTTCTTCCCACCATACCACACTTGTCATTCCTGCCTCTAGCTCACGACTGCAGTCTAGTCCTTTGATAAGAAGCAATTCCACAAATGAAGATTCAAATCCCAGCTATTCTGATCTACTCAAAATATGGCCCATGGTCCAGCAGCATTGAGATCACCAGGGAGCTTGTTAGAAACCTGCAGTTTCATACTTGGGAGGCTGAGGTGGGAGGATCGCTTGAACCCAGTTTCAGGCTGCAGTGAGTGAGGATTGTACCACCGCACTCCAGCCTAGGCGACAGAGCAAGATCTTGTCTCTAAAAGGAAAAGAAAAAGAAATAGAAATGTGCGATTTCTGTCCCTACCCCAGAAGTGCTGAATCAGACTGATTATTTTAGCGGGGCCCCCAGGTAACCTGGATGCACAGTAAGTCTGGGAAGCCCTGGACCAGGTTCCTGGAAGCCAGCTTCTCCACCTGCTGCCTGTATGTGACTGTCATCTTCCTTACATGTGGGAGAAGTGGATTCACTGCGTGTTAGCTACAGGGTCTAGCCACTGGAGTAAAATTTCAGCCTTTTTAAAGAGTAAACATGTTTAACCTAGAAAGGACTACTTAGCAACATAATATTGAAAGGCTGCTCAGCTCATTTTTTTTTGAAAAGCATGAGCTGTTTCCATAGATAAGCCAAACAGGCCTGAGCAAAACAGAGGAAAAGAGAGCTTTGCTGTTTTGATTTGTGGATGATGATTTGATTTTCTAAAAAGAGCAGCTTTGTTTCTTTCCCTGAGAATGTAAGAATACTGAGTTCTTAGCCTCAGCCCATGCAGTTTTCCTGCTTTGGCACATGGGTAGGGCAAAGCCAGATTAAAGATGCACAGCATCAAGCCATCTGACCTCCAATGCCAGATTTCCTGCAGTAGTCTAATTACCAGTTTATCTGCTGTTAACCTTGCACCACAATTACAAGAGGGCAACTGCTGGTTAGAGCCTTAATAGTTGATGAGTGTCAGGGAGGGTCTTCCTTCTGGTGAGAATAGTATCCTTGTGAGTCTCATGATGATAATTTGCTTTAGAGCTCAGTCACTGGAAGGGAGGAGAGAAGGGGCATAATGACCGAGGGGACCCAAGTACTGTGACAGAAGGCCATAGACAGCTTTCCTATCTAGGAGGAATTCAGCCTGAAACCCATAGCTCAAGGAGCACATAGACTGGGCACTCTTGTTTTGAAACAATAAAATAAAACTGTTTTTTGAAAGTTTTGGTCACTTGATCATTTTGCCCCGTGTCTGTGATTTCCCTTAGAATAAACAAATTAGGAATAGTACCTCGGTTTTAGTTATAAGACCATGTGCAGCCACAACAACATTGCCTTAGAAGGTAACTTTATGCTATTTTTATTCAGTGAAATCTCACAAGCCACCCAGAGTGAATGTTTTCATGTTGCTTTCTTAGAGATATGAACATAGAGAACAGAAGCTTGCTTAAGTTCAGAGCAAACAGAATTCCAGTTGCACGGGCTCTCCCAGTTACAGCTGTGTTTATCAATACTTGGTGGATAGGGGAGAGGTGACTTGTGAACTGCAAGACTTTAATACATGTCAGTAACTTTCTACTACAAATTGAAATGCTCTGTAAATCAGGAAAGAGTTTGCCATTTTTATGCTGCTGTATTTCCTGGCAGTCTAATTGGAAAAGAATTAGTATTGATGTTCTATTGGCAAGGTTTCCAGACCAGATGTGATTTATGAGAACAGCATTGCGTCTAAGAGTGTACGTTGCTTAGACAGGACATCCAGGAACTGAGTTAATCTACACTTTCAGGGACTTCTGCTCAAGAGAAGCACAGAAAATATCTTTACAAAGTTCCAAAATTAAATTTTAGAAAATGGTTTAAACAAAAATGTTTGCTTATTAATTTACCCATGGTTACTCCAGCGAGCTCTCTCATGACAACTCATGGCATGCTTTACTAGATGCTGGGCCCTATGCATACGTTTCATCTGATATTACCCTAAAAAGGACTCTTCAGGTAGATATCCTAACCTTCAGCTTACAGTTTGAGGAAGCTGCATTGGATCTCACAAGGAGCAGATATGAGTGCTGGGCTTCCAGGGTCCTGGAAACTAGCAATCACTGTGAGTACCTGATGGCAGCCGACACATAGAATGGACATGGTCCACACAGGCCATGACTAGTTTAGGTTGTCTCACTCGCATAATGCCTGTCCATGCACTCATTCATTTCTCTTCACTTGTTTAACAAGTGTGCATTGAGAACTTACCATGTTCCAAGAGAACACAAAAATGAAAGATTCACAGGTCCTGCCCTCATGGAGCTCCCCACTGAGTTTTTTTGTTTTTTGTTTTTAAATAAAAACTTTACTGTATTTCCTTTCTTGGATGGTTACATCTAGGTAAGACAGATACGTTGTATGTTGGATGGCCTCAGTTAAGCAAGATGCTTTATAAAACTGTGGGAAAAATTTGGAGTATGTTATTTGGTTAAAGAATAGGAAGATTTCTAAGGACAGATTACAAAGTTAAACCTAAAATTAAACAGTTTGCTTGCCAATGTATTCCTTTTTGTGTATTCCTTTATCTGTGAGTTCATTGAATGCTTCCTATGTGCAAGGTATTATGCAGAGTGTAAAAGTTGAATTCAGTTTCTCATGCAGCTGAAGCTTTTTTCAGACTTAGACATGAGCTTGAAATAATTACTGTGCTTCATAGAAATGTTCATTGCCTTGGGATTTAAAGGAAGAGAGAATTAGAGAAAACTTCAAGGGGGAAGTGACATTTGAGCCAGACATCAAAGGACAGACAGGATTGGAAGATGGGGAGATAGGTGGGAGTAGAAGATTCATTTTAGGCAGAGAGAACAGTAGGGAAAATAGAAGAGTGACTAGCAGGAAGTTGAGCTGAAATTTGATATATGAAAGGTATTTTAGAGATATCAATAATTGACTTATTTCCAAAGAGTTCATCATCATTTTAATCTCCCTTAAAGATTATTTTTTTAAATCCAAGTAAGATATTTTAAAAATTAGAACGTGCATAAAAGTTGAAAAAGAAAAAAAATGCTGACCTTCACCCCAGTGAAACCACTGGCTAAGGTTTGAATATTTTCCTTCAAGTCTTTTGTGTTTTGTTTCTGTGCCTCTTTTTGAGCAGTTGAGATAATATATTGCATTCTACCTTTTCATTTAAAATAATACTACCAGCACCTACCCATGTTATGAAAAGCTCTTTGGAATTGTCACATTTAATGGCCTTGTACTGTTTTGCCATTTGGCTTTGTGATAGTTGACTTTACCCCACCCTATTGCTGGAGTTTAGGGTGTTTCATGTTTTCCATTGCTATGAACAGACTGGCTGTTGGCCAGCCACCCACTTTTGTATTTCACAAATGGTAAAGCCAAGGCACTTGTAATAAGTCAAGATGGGGACTGACTTGTTCAGTTGCTGGAAGCCAAAAGACTCTTGCATAAAAAGCAGCCTTCTGACTAGAAGAGGGGCCGTGGGATTTCTAGGAATAAAGATTAATAAACTACCTAGGTCATATTCCCTGAGAAGTTTAATCTGAGTGGGCCACTGACCTTCTGGCCTCTGGAAAGGAGATCCATTGAATTTCGAAGCCCTTTGGTACTCCTCCCATTTCCTGCGGAATTTTGATTGTGGGTAAAGGTTCAAAACACTGGTTCTTCACATTGGATTTCCAAGTTGGGAAGAGAAGGCAGGAAGACCTATCAAAGGAGAAAGATACTGTGTTCTCCACTTCAATCTGAAAGATGGAATGGCAGGGAAGAAAGGAAGGGAAGAAAAGGAGGTGGGTGTCTCTGTCCTAATTTCACTGGGTTTCTCATCCCCTGTCAGTTGAAGTTACCAAACAGGAAAGCATTCTCCTTAGGAAGAAAAATGGTAAGAAGACTAATGCCTGCCTTGCTTGGATTTTCAGTGTTGCCAGACACCTATGTTTGTGACTTACTGATTGTGTACTGTGAACCTAGCCTGCTTTGCATCAGCTGTTCTTGTCTTTGGTCGCATCTTTTCTTTGTGAAATTTCACTCTATGAGGAAATACTGAATTGGAGGGAGATACGGTCCTTACTGAGCATGCTGAAGTAAATCCAGCTATTAAATCCAGCGTAAATCCCAGCAGAAGGCAGTGTATCAGAAATGTGGTTCTGTATGCTGAACATGTGTTCGCAATAACAGCGCCTGGAGGCGTATTTGTATTATAGTTCAGCAAGGGAAGGAGACAGGAAGGAGACTCTTAGCTTAGGGCGAAGAAACATCTGCTCAAAAAAAAAAAGAGATATACCACATTTTATGTCATAAATGCTGTTTTGAAAGTTTCTCTGGAATTAGTTTCCCATATTAAATCATGCTTCAAACTTTCTTAGGAACTTCACTTTTTCAAAGAGCTTTTCTATTAAATTTTTGAGAGAGAGCAGAATTTCTTGACAGTTACGTACACTAACCCAGTGATGAGGCTACCTTATTCAAATATTGGCTTCACCATTCAGTAGCTTTGTGACTTTGGAAAGTGATTTAATTGCTTGAGGGCTGAATTTCCCTATCTGCAAAGCAAAACAGACACAATAATAGCACCGTCACATAAAGTCTCTGTACAGATTCGATGTGAAAGAACATTTTAGAATGCAGTGTTAGAAGTTGTTTAATCATTTTAAAATGTTACTGTTAATAATCTGTTAATTAGCAAGTGATATTATGCATCTAAAATAAAATTTTGGAACAATATTTTTCTTACTGCAAGCCAGGTCTGTAGGCTAGGCATATTAAAATATTTAAAATAAGTCATTGTATATTAGGTTAAAACGATGGAATGAAAACACTCCAGATTAGGAGAGTTTCAAAGTAATTCAACTGAACTGTAAAGCAAAATGCATATAAAAACACAATTGTATTCTAAAATGTTTTACTCTTAGGTTTATCATATGACATTTTATTACCTAAAACTGCTAACACATGTAGGTTTTATATTTAAAATGCTAGTTTCTATTTAGTTTGAAATGTGGAACTGAATGATTTTGCAAAATTAAATTGGGAATGAGTTATATTTTAGGTTCCCTGGAAAATTGTCTGTAGTTAGATGGCTGATATTGTTCCTTCTTATTTAGTTTAATTGAAAAAAAATTTGCATTGAAGAATTAAACACACTCTAAAATTTCAATAAATATTCCATGACTATTTTATTTATCTAGATTATCAGCTTACTAACAGTATCAGCCATCCAAGTTAAACAAAAAGTAAAACATCCAGAAGTGAAAAATACAGCCAAATGTTGTAAATGGCTAGTATACAGACCCTGCTATAAAATGCTATTATAAAATCCAGCTGCCCTCACTCAGAGCCTACTGATCCTTATGTATCACATAATCTTTCCCTTGTTCCTTCCTCTGAAGAGAATAGGAGCTATAAACAGGAACAGTTTGGGAGAACGCAAAGCCTGGCATCAAAAGAGATATAGAACAAAATGTAGACACACAACTTTGTTATCACAGGGCATGGTGACCAAGGCATTCCTC
This sequence comes from Piliocolobus tephrosceles, assembly GCF_002776525.5. NCBI lineage: Eukaryota > Metazoa > Chordata > Mammalia > Primates > Cercopithecidae > Piliocolobus > Piliocolobus tephrosceles. The sequence goes on along the minus strand of NC_045453.1, from coordinate 52,862,912 downwards.
TCCTCATTCAGTTATTCACTCCTTCATCAAAGATTCTCTAATTATCTATTATAGTACCAGTCTCTCTTCTAGGTATAGGCTTTAGAAAAGCAGGTAGGAGAGATTCAGAGGAAAAATAGGATATAAACATTTCTCTGTCAGGTTGCTCACAATAAGGTTAACATATTTGTGTGCACAATAATTAATGTCATCCAGAAAAGTGATGTTACAGTTCTATGTACTTTAGAGTCACAGATGGTTTACTTTAATTTTATTATACCCCCATACTCACACTCTGGACTGCTTTGCAAGTTTCTAATTGCTTCCTCTCCCTACTTTTTTTTGGATTTCCTCTCTTCTTCCCTGTATCTCCTTAATACTCTTAAATAATATCATTTATATAACATAATCACAGTGCCCACTTACTCACTAGAGACCCACAGAGATCTGTCATCCGATTCAGCCTATTTTAGCAGGTATATAGGTTAGCTTTTGTTGTGTAACAAACCACCCTCAAATTTTGTAGAATTTTTTTTAAACATGTGTTATTTCTCACAATTCTCTGTTTCTCTGTTGGGTGTATTTTCTGGCCATGGCTGGCTTGGCTCAGGTTGAATAACCCAGGATAGCCTCACTCACATATCTGGGGCCTTAGCTGGGATGACTGGATTGTCTGAGACTTCTCTCTATGTGGCCTCTCATCTTCCAATAGGTTTTCTTAACCTTTTAAACACGATAATCTCAGGGTTTCAAAGAGAACAAGAAGGAAAACCCCAACGTACAAATACTTTTCATGCCTCTGATTTGTTTCAAAGCAAGTCGCATTTCTAAAACTCATATTCAATATCCATGTGGAACAACAGTCTTCATATCTTGATGGGAGAAGCTGTGTAGTCATATTACAAAGGAGTGTGATCAGGGGAGGGGAATATTTTCAGGTCATGCTTGGCAATGGTCTACCATGCCTGGAGAAGGAGCAGTAAATATATCCCCCGGGAAGGGACACACTTCATCTTCAGACAGAAGCCATTGGTCTGAACTAGTCATATACCTGCTTCTCCTTCTACCCCCACCCCCAACTGAGGCTGCATGCAAAGGAGGATGGTAAGTAAATAAAGCCCTGTATGCAATTATGTATTACATTTGTCTCACATGACAGAGTTCTATCTCACTTATTTTCCCTTAACAAAATCCACTGAGGCCTTTCAGAGTTAGCCATATTCAAAGACACCATGAATTTCCATCTTCAACCCTTATGTGACTGAAGTTTGATCTTCTCATAGGTGGTGTTTGGGGGATGGTTTTATGAAGTACTTTAAGGTTTCAGAAGCAAGATGATGTCTTGCTGCTGATCATTTATAGTCTCAACATTACATGTTGCATTTCACATAAGGATTCTTATCCTTTATGGCCTAGCTCAGAAGCTTTCTCCAGGAGGCCTTTCTACCCTTTTCTCTCCTGGGCAGGGGTCATCTCTCCTGGTTCTAAATTCCTGTAAAATATTTTTTTGCTTATGTTGAATAGTCTACCTACTCTGCCGGATTTGAGTTTGTTAGGATAGAGTCTGTGTCCTATCCACTATTGAATTCTACGTAGTATCTAGCCTAGCAGGGACACAGTGAAATAATAAATCATCTCTTGATAAAGACAAAGGAGGCTATATTTAACCCTAATGTCCTAGTTTATTCCCTTTCTATTATATTTTTTAATGTTCCATTTAGTTGTTTTCTATCCCTGAGTCACCAACACTTAAGGCTACTGTCATGTATGGATTCCTCTGTTAATTCCTTCATTGAGAAAAGTCAGAAGAGGGACACATTCATTCATTCTATACAAGTCTATATTGAGCACCCACTATGTGTCCCATATATTTATGTGACAGAAACACAGCAGAAAACAAAATATATAAGTCACTACTCTGGTAGAGGGAAACACAAACAAGATATATAAAGGATCAGGGATCAAATTGTTGACGTGTGTTACGTAGAAACATCTAGGAGGTAAGAAGAAAGACCCTGGTGGTGGTGAGATGCCATTTTGCTCTGAGTGGCCAGGAAAAGCATCTTAGATATGGTGACATTTAGGCAGTAAGCCATGCCGATATTTGGGAAGAATGGTCTAAACTGAGGTAATGGTATCTGCAAAGGCCCTGAGGCAGAATTCCAAGTGGCCTCTATGAGGTACAGGAGGAAGTCCGTGTGGCTAGAGTCAAGTTAGCATGGGAAAGGAATAGGAGATGAATGGAGAGAGATATAAGGCTGGATTATATAAGGTCTTGTACAGCGTATTGTATAGATTGGCTTGCATTCCAAGGGAGATGAGGAGTCCTATGAAGAAAGGATAAAGAACCAAAGATATGGAGAATTATATGGGTTTGAAGAAAGAGATGGAGGAGAGGGAAATATATGATCTTTTTTGTCTCTCTCCTCCAACATTAAATGGATTTCTCACCTTGTTCCACCCTGTGAAAAATCTATTTCCAAGATTGACTCTGTGTTTGCTAATCATCAGTATCTATGACATGTATAGAAATACCTTCTTCCACAGGAAATAGATAAATAGATGAAAGATAAATAGACTATATAGCATTTGCTGGTAATTCTTGCCATTTTACCAGATATAGTCCTTTAAAAAACATGTTTCGTGTTTATGTAGTGCTTTATTATAATTTAGGTTCTCAAAAAAATTAGTTGTTAAACCAGGTCTAGAGCTCTGCTTAAGTTGTTTCAATAAAACCCAACTCATTATATGTTATAAATGAAAAAGCAGTTATTTAAGTTACAATGGCCTTGATGTTACAGGACTATAAATGGGAGGATGCTGAAGGGAGGGGAGAACATTCACTTTCAGCATGATAAAACATCCTGCATGAAGATGTGTTATTTTTACAAACTCATTTTCTGCAAAGAAAACTGTCAAAAAACAAGGAACTTTCTGTGTAAGTGTGCTAGGAATATTTTTTAAAAATTTGTTACAAAAGTAACATATTGTAATAAATGTAAACAATTTAGAAATTTTTAGCATTTTAAAAATGTAATTATAGTCAGTTTATAATGGCATTATTTTAACCAGGGCAAACCAGCCTTGTTATGAACACATTTGTTTATTTTCAAGATAAGTTGATTAGAGCCAACTTATTGGTTTCATGTGACTAATACTGGGCTGTGGTGTGCACTGTTTAGTCAAAGAAAAAATTGAATTATCATTTTTACTTTCTGTGGCCTTTAGTAAATAAAGCCTGATTTACTAAATAAAGCCTGACTTACTAAGTTCTTTTTAGCATAGTATAGTTCTCATACTAGAATTCATAGAAAATCTAGAAACCCACTTAGGGGCCCTCTTTTATAATAAATTGATATGCTTGAGTACATGCTTATTTATTACTGCATTATAGAACAGCTTTCTGAGGTTCTTCTTTCTCAGGAAAGTAAATAAACATTCAGAGGATATATTTGCTACTCTATGTGACCCAGTAAACAGTTCTCCTGGAGAAAATTTTGAAAATACATGATCAACAAATGCATGCTTTGGGGCCACAAACAAAATAAGCAAAAAAGATGTTTTAGATCCTAGAAAAGCTTGATGGAACATTCTACTGTCTGGTAAACTAAAGACCAGAGTAAATATGGCTCCAGGTAGCCAGTGAACAGCCAGACCAGGGTCAATGCCAGTGTTTGCTTGCAGGGGTTAGAATGCTGTACAGCAGTGAAAATAGTGTCCATCATAGGCATGGGCAAGGACTTCATGTCTAAAACACCAAAAGCAACGGCAGCAAAAGCCAAAATTGACAAATGGGATCTAATTAAACTAAAGAGCTTCTGCACAGCAAAAGAAACTACCATCAGAGTGAACAGGCAACCTACAGAATGGGAGAAAATTTTTGCAATCTACTCATCTGACAAAGGGCTAATTTCCAGAATCTACAAAGAACTCAAAGAAATATACAAGAAAAAAACAAACAACCCCATCCAAAGTGGGGAAAGGATATGAACAGACATTTCTCAAAAGAAGACATTCATACAGCCAACAGACACATGAAAAAATGCTCATCATCACTGGCCATCAGAGAAATGCAAATCAAAACCACAATGAGATACCATCTCACACCAGTTAGAATGGCAATCATTAAAAAATCAGGAAACAACAGGTGTTGGAGAGGATGTGGAGAAATAGGAACACTTTTACACTGTCGGTGGGATTGTAAACTAGTTCAACCATTATGGAAAACAGTATGGCGATTCCTCAAGGATCTAGAACTAGATGTACCATATGACCCAGCCATCCCACTACTGGGTATATACCCAAAGGATTATAAATTATGCTACTACAAAGACACATGCACACGTATGTTTATTGCGGCACTATTCACAATAGCAAAGACTTGGAATCAACCCAAATGTCCATCAGTGACAGACTGGAATAAGAAAATGTGGCACATATACAGCATGGAATACTATGCAGCCATAAAAAAGGATGAGTTTGCGTCCTTTGTAGGGACATGGATGCAGCTGGAAACCATCATTCTTAGCAAACTATCACAAAAAGAGAAAACCAAACACCGCATGTTCTCACTCATAGGTGGGAACTGAACAATGAGCTCACTTGGACTCGGGAAGGGGAACACACACACTGGGGCCTATCATGGGGAGGGGGGAGGGATTGCACTGGGGAGTTATACCTGATATAAATGATGAATTGATGGGTGCTGACGAGTTGATGGGTGCAGCACACCAACATGGCACATGTATACATATGTAACAAACCTGCATGTTATGCACATGTACCCTAGAACTTAAAGTATAATTAAAAAAAAAAAAAAAAAAAGAAAGAAAATAGTGTCCATGTCTGTTGTGAAATAGAACAATGCCATAAATGTGTAGGCATCATCTCTTTTATCTTGGGAGCCTCCTGCAAAGTGACATTATAGGCATGTCTGTTTTCAGATGGGGAAACTCCTTGAAATACAGTTTGTGAGATTCTCTTTCGGCTTCACAGTCATTGGTTGAAACAGGTCTTAAAATTGGTTCTTTTCCCATGGAATGCACTTTGCCATTAAAAGGAATTCATGTGTCTCATGAAAATGTGAGATATCTTGTGTGTGTGTGTTGGTGGGTATTTGAAATTAGCCTGGAGTTTAGGAGTTTTAGGGTTTTTTCCATCTACTTTTAAATTCTTGGACATAGATGCCTACAATTAGGTAGTTTATCAGCAATCAAATAGGCTAAAATATAATTAACACATTTGGAATATATCTCCACCCATAAACCTACATACTTCTTTGTAAAAGTTTTACCAAAGCATGTCTTTATCATATGAGGAGGTGGTTATGGGTATAGTGGAAGAGACAGATTTAGGTTTGGAAGGTAATAATTAGGGAAGGCTCTCTGGCTTCTGGTTTTGCTTCAGTGTTTACATCTATTTCTTCAGACCTAAAGCCTTTTGTCTCAGGACCAGTGTTTTATTCCACGAGGCCAAGAGAGAAAATGCCAGTTGTGTGGCCAATTACTTAAGCTTAAGAATGTGACATAGTACTCTGCAGAGAACTAAGAATGTATCTTGAGGTACTACATCTAGGTTCAAACATAACCACAACATACAGTGGGATTCACAGTATTTTAAGATCATGCCAGTGAGGTCATTCTGAGTCATGACCTCATGGATAGAGGATTCTAATCAACTGCTGAAGTCTACAGAGAACTAAATGAAGGAAAGAGACCTGAGATCTGGTAGGAGGGAATTTTGAAGAGCCATCAGTATCTTTATATAGACTTTCCATCCCCTAGGATCTGTATGGTCAAATAACCAGAAAGATTTCCATGGTCACCTTCCTGGACACCTGGCTGTGAGCCAAACAACTTCTTCAATCTCTTGCCAGGTCTCTAATCTGTGAGTCAAAGAATACCATATTTATGCGTGATCTTTTGAGATAGTGGGTGCTCTGTGAATTTCAGGTAGTGGTTTTTTTTGTTTGTTTTTTCCTCACCAGGGAGCATCATAATTTTTCAGCATGTTTGTTAACAGTGAACATTCTATTTAAAAAAAAAAACATGACAATAAATTCACACATTGCCAAACAACAGGTGTCTGCTATCTGATTCTGTCAGACAAACTTTATACCTTTTCTGGAATATATGAGTTAGAAAACTTAAGGTATCAGACCCAGCTGACTCAAGCACTGACATACCAGGCATTTCTCTGTTTAATCATCACTCAACTCATGGATGAAAGTATTAGGAAACAGAAGGAATTATGAAGATAACTAAAGTTATTACTGGCACTTGAACTGAATTTATCTTAAAATATCAGTTTACTTTGATATATGCTACAAAGACCTTAACCATGTTTCTGTCTGATTCTTTTGTGAAATGAAAGTACCAATACAGAATGAACTGTTTTGATAAGCTCCCTCACAATTTTAAAGTATAGAGTTAATCTCTAAGAATTAATAAGCAATGATTCCATTTTCCTGATTTTATTTTTATGAGCCACAGTTTTATATCCCGCTGCTTATCTGATTTGAAAATGGTTGTAATATTTGGAGAAAGTTAATATTGAGTCGTGCCAAAACCTTAATAAACTTAGTCTTGAACTAATATTTCAAGCTCATGAGGGATTTCTGTATGCTAAGATAGATTTTAATATTACAGAAATGCAATAGTGACCTTTCCATAAAACCTTAATAAAATTACTTTATGATATAAGCTGCAGAAGAGATGGGAACTTTCTTGAAAGAGAGTATGCATGATTTATCTGCATTTCATGGCTTAATCTTATATCTCATTTCTTCTGATCTCTTATGTTTTTCTTTCCCTTAAGGCAAACAACAGTAATTTCCATATTTTTAAACTAGAGAACAGACACAATTTTTCAAAGGCATGTTTTCCCTCTGCACCAGTGGGATTGGGTTTTGGACTGGCAGTTCAAGGATGTGGTTCTATTGCAGCTCCACCAACAGGAGTGTGGCTCCTTGCCCAGCTCACCTAAGGTTTCTTGGCCTCTGTTCCCATTCTATTACAGGAAGAGCTCAGATTAAGTCTGAAATCCCTAGGATTGTCTTTTATCAACTGTTGCTTAAATGTTATAACTTTCATATTCTTCAACATTCTGGTATTTTGTTGATATGGTTCTTAAAATTGTGGCACAGAAATGTACAAAATACTCTAAGCAATGTTAGGATCTGAAAGTTCATTAATATTGTTATAGCCCTTGATCAGTGACCTTCCTAAGACTGCGTTAAGGTTTCAACAAGTATCTCTTCACCATTAGCCTGTTAAGGTTGGAGTTCACCAAAAGTTCAGATGTTTTTCACATAAAAAGGCCTTTTTCCTTTGTCCTGTAGTTGCTTTTTTTTTTTTTTTTTTAACTTCTACGATCTTTGCATTGCTCACTTTTACATCGATCTTGATAATATGGCTCATTCTTCAAAGCAGTCCTTTTGTAGCAGTGAGTCCAGCTTAGGACATATTTGGACATCTGCAATACTGGAGGGAGCACTGGTGGAGATATCTTAGGAGGCTGCTGAAAACCAGGGAGTGGAGTTTTGGAAGGATGAGGAGAAGAGCAATACCATAGGATTGCCCTGGGAGGGAGAATACTGAAAGCCAAAAAGGATAAAGGACAGAGGAGTTGGAGAGATAGCCACATGTGGAAAGAGGATCAGGCCGAAGGTGGGAGTTACATTCTAGAAAGGTTAAGAAAGATCAGGACCAACATAAGAACATTAAGCTTGAAGACCAAAAGGTTCAGCTACTCAAAAAGGCATATTTTGAACAGAGTATATATGCTAGATTCCATATTTTAAGACATTTACACTGAGTTGACAGTTGGGAAATGAGAGTATCCAGCAAAGTCTTTTCTCCTTTTTTCACAAAAATTGGTCATGGGAAGGTGTAACATAGATGGCCAAAATATACCTTGATTATAAACTTTCTTCTCTGAAAAACTTCAGAGCACAATAATTAATTCAGTGACAGTAGATATTTTGTCCACAAAACTCAATTTAACTTATTATTTGTGCAATTGTCACACTTGAATCTTATCTCTTTTCCTGTTTTACCTTGGGAGTTGGTTTCAAATAGGGCAGAATAGAAATCAAAATATATGTGCAAAGGCTTAATCATACTTGTGATTTCACCAGTATTAAATATAGGCAGCAACATTGATTTTATTAAAATAATCCCTACAAAAATTCCCAAAATAGCATTGTAGACCAATTAATGGCATGGCCTAAGTGGCTAGATTGTGACGTTTTTATAAAACTAAGTTTTCTCGATCATATTTGGAACACTCTACAAACAAAGCCAGGATTTAAAGACACAGTGATCTATCTGAAGTGAATAATGATTTTATAAGGGAATTTAAAAAAGAAACTTAAAATTATTAGTTTTTTTTTTTTTTTGGATAATATAAAATATTTACTGATGTTGATGCTGAGGTTACCAGGATCTCTGTCCTCAGGTCATTTCAAAGTGGGAAATTGGATACTGATAGTACTGTGGGCATCTCTTTTATTGAAGCAATCCTTATTTTTGATTTAAATACCCCTTATTAAAGCAGCTTAAATATAGTCCCAGGAAAGGATGAGTTTCCCTCATTTTGGTTGGAGGCCATATCTTTAGAGTGTTTTTTACTTGAAATTAAGGAACTTTCTTCATGAGAACCAAGGTCAGACAATGAGGGTGTTCGGTCAAAAGGTTTGTTAAATTCTATTAATAGTTCTACCATAATTGAGGGATTCTAAGCTTTCTGAGCTTTACTTTCCACGTTTTTCCAGTTGTGTTAAGATTTCTAACTTCAAGAGAGTATGTAAAAATACTTGGTCAATGGTGAAACAGTAAATGGATGCTGGGTGCCTTTATTGTGAGAGCTTCTAGAAGTGTGTCAGGTCAGTGGTAAACAGCCCCTAGCATAAGCTTTTAGAGCAAAGTGGTGACTTTCATTTCTCATTACGGCAGAAAGTCCGGCATCTCTTGCCTAATGAGAATGTCATCCTCCCGGTCTCCAGGTCAGGCCATTGAGTTCTTTCTGATGTGTCTTTGAAACTCTCCGGGAGTCTTGTAGCGTTTTAGAATATGCTGGATCAAACTTTATCCCTTCAGAAAAAAACAAACAAACAAACAACAACAACAACAAAACAAATTGATTGCAGACACAAGGACCAAAGCAATTTTTGTAACTGTTTGTTAGTACTGACACTTGGGAAAAGCAAGGATTTGTCTAACAAGGGGCAGGGAACTTAGTTAAAGAAGCTCCATTTTCTCTCTCTTTCCCTGCCTTCGGATATGGTTTGAATTAGAAGGTAAAGAAATTTGCTAAAATAAAACACCATGTGAACTCTTGGGAATTGCTTCACATCCAACTCTCTGACCTTTGATATCCTTCTTATTGCCTCTGGGCCTTGTTAGAGTGAGGGATGTTTTTCAGTTTCTATATAAGCAATGGCAGCAAACATGTTTTAAAATAATCCAATAAAAGCACCCATCTTATGAAAGGGACAATTATTTGAAGACTGTTGACCTTACAAGAATTGGGCAAGGATTTGGCATCTTGAAAGTGTGCTTTGATACTGAAGAGCTGTTCTAGAAATGCCACTATGTCATTACTCTGTCAGTTACTCCTTAATACACAATAGTAATGCATTGTTTGAAATCTTACTTGGCCCATCTGAATGTGGCTTTCATTTTTTCATTTTTGGAAATATATTTCAGGAAGGATATATATGGTTCTTAAATAACATTTATATGTCACAGTAGCTCAAATAATGTTTAATCAAACTAATGTTTTTTTGGCATCACAGAGATCAAACTAATATAAGCTAAGAAAGCATCAGATAAATTACTGTTTCAGCCTCTGTATTTTGCAGACAAGGATACTAAGGCTCAAAGGGTTAAGGGTCTTCCTCAAGATCACACACCTAGTTGGGACAGAGCTGGGGCTGGAATGCAGGTCTTTCATCTCCGATTGCCCTTCTGTTTCCATTCCAGCATGCTATATAGCTCATATTAATTTAATAGTAATTGTGGAAACAGTGTAATATATAATCAAATGCAGACTCGTTTTAAAGATGGTCAGATTACTTATAAAACCGTAAACTTTGTGTCTTTCTAATTCACTTTTCCAATGTCACGTTAGATTTATTTCAAGTTGTGTGAATGTTATTGCTGGTATTTCGGATGTGAATGAAATAGACTCAATTCCAATTCCACTCTCCCTGCTGGTCTATCAGACAAAGCCAAAGACAGCATCTAATATTTACACCTAGTTTTAATGTGCAGCCTCACTTACATAAACCAATTTGCATGGTAGATTTCCCATTATTTGAAGTAATAGTTAATTAGTAATGCCAAACCTGAGGAGGAGGGGTCTGAAAAGGTAACACTTTTAACATAAGCTAACTGAGATTAAGGATTTTGTTTCCTTTTCCTTTCAGACTGGATATGTTTTTGTGCATAAAAAAGACAAAGAGGAAGAAAGGTTTAGAGATTTTGAAAATAATGTGCATGTATAAAAAAATTAAATCAACCTCCCCAAACCTCGAATTCCATGTAATTTTTTTCTCACTATCTTTATTTTATTAGTTCCATCTCTGTACTTACTTTAAGCTTTTGGACTTCAGGTGGAACGATTTTGGACACATAAGGAGATAAATGACCTTGTGTGAGACTTGAGATTTATGTAGGTGACTTTTTTTTGACTAAAGGTTCCTTTCAGGTTATGGGGCAGTACCCCTGTGTGTATGAACATATGAAGACTCTTGATTTCGGATATCCTTAAGCTTGAAAACTTGAGGAGGAATGTTTTATTTTCTCCTTCTATGGTCTGGGCTCAGTTCTAATATGCATGGTCTTAGGCTTTATCCTCTTCTTATGACTCCTGTATAATAATAGCAAAGACCTATTTATAAAAGTAGCTTGGAGAATTTTTAAATACAAGGAATTTTGATTAAATTGAAGAGTTCATTGTGTGTGTGTTTATTTTAATCAGAAAATAGTTTTAAAATAAGGGATGCCTTGAGTCCTTGAATTTGTGCCTGCTGCTTTCCAGAGCACTTTGCCCATTTTTGTGAAGTCTCATTTTATAATCCTCAGGCTTACTCCATACTCACGCCTGAGGCAACCTTCAGAGAGCTTATTCAAGCGAAGATAAAATAAAAATCTTCCTTTGAAATAGTCCAATAATTAAGGCAAAATCAGGCTTCTAAAAAGAGCTTTCCCTCTTGACATATATGATTCATGTTGGCGATGTTTTGCCTAATAATTGTGGCAGGCAGTTCAAGGGCAAATGAAGGGCAAAGTACAGAGGGCTGGGCATAAGAGACAGGAGGACCTTATGAGCTGCTCAGAGGTGTCCTCTAAAGAGACAGTCTCTAGGGATAAGAACACCATGCACCTCAAGAGGACATGCCCAGGGTCAAGCCCCACCAGTGAGGACCTAGGTGCCAATCTGAATAGCCCTTACTAAGGGACAGTGGTCAGAGGGTCTAAGGAGATCAGAGGTTCAGGCCGTAGAGGAGGTGTGGTTAGGATGTTTATTCTAGAAATTATTCCTAGGCACAACTGAGGCTGTCAAACTTGGTAAAGAATGGAAACTCGTTCTACAGGCCTGGTTTTAGCCTGCAGCAGGCAGGCAGCAGGGTGTGAGTTGAGAACAAAACATTGTGAACAGCATTTCAAGATACTGGAGAGAGGAGGAGGTATACACAGAAATGGTACTAAAGTGTGCATTTGGGCTGAGCTCAGTGGCTCACTCCTGTAATCTCAGCAGTTTGGGAGGCCAAGGCAGGCAGATCACCTGAGGCCAGGAGTTTGAGACCAGCCTGACCAACATGGTGAAACCCTGTCTCTACTAAAAACTCAAAAATTAGCTGGGTGTGGTGGTGCACACCTGTAATCCTAGCTACTCAGGAAGCTGAGGCAGGAGAATCACTTGAACCCAGGAAGCAGAGGTTGCAGTGAGCCTAGATCGTGCCACTGCCCTCCACCCTGGGTGACAGAGTGAGACTCAAGAAAGAAAGAAAAAGAGAGAGACAGAGAGAGACAGAGAGACAGACAGAAATAAGGAAATAAAGGAAAGAATGGAATGGAACTGAATGGAAAGGAAAGGAAAGAGGAAAGGGAAAGAAGGAAGGAAGGAGGGAAGGAAGGAAGGAAGGAAGGAAGGAAGGAAGGAGGGAGGGAAGGAAGGAAGGAAGGAAGTGGGGGAGGGAAGGAAGGAAGTGGGGGAGGGAAGGAAGGAAAGAAGTCACTGCACTCCAGCCTGGGTGACAGAGAGAGACTCTGTGAGAAAGAGATAAAGAGAGGAAGGAAGGAAGGGAGGGAGGGAGGGAGGGAGGGAGGGAGGAAGGGAAAGATAAAGTGTGTGTTTGTGTAAGAGAAGAGTCTATTGTCCTTTCTGCCTTGATTTGTTTTGGGAGTTCGTTGGGAGCATTCATTCTTTCATTCATTCATCGTTTACTGCTGTATACTGCACACTATAGTAGCAAAAAAGGCCCCAGCCTTCACAGAAGTCATCATATAGTGATGATACAGATAAACAAATAGCTGTTTACCATGTAGGGTGGTGAGTTTTTCCAAGAGGGGAAGTACAAGGTGCTTAAGTGAAAATACAGAGTGGTGCCTGATCCAGTTTCTCTAAATAGTAACCAGTAAATTTAGGGGAGTAAATAACCAGTAAGTTAGTAAACGAGAAGAAAAGAGAAATGTGCAAAATGCTCAGTACTGGGGGCAAGGAATCAATTTCGACGAATCCAGAGAAGAGAATGTAAAGGGAAAGGCAGTGAGGGAAGATGCTGCTTTCCAGTACAGCGGAGGGCACATTTCTTCTGGAATCCTTGTGTTTTAACATGATCTTTCTCTTCAGGTCATTTGTCAGTTGCAGTTCCTTAAACTTAAAGGAATTTGCTGGGTGACTCTTACCCAATTTTTTTTTCCTGAGTTCTTAGGAGAAATATTAGCATTCATAGCTGGTAGTTAACACGGAGCATAACGGTTTGGGCCAAAAGAGGTAACTGCTTGAAGTTATTTAAGTGGCTGCAAAGTCTGCATTGCAGATTAAAGGGATGTTGTGTTGGCTGAGTGTTTGGTTATGACTCAGTCACCCTTTATTTACTTTCCTCAAGTTGCTTGTCATTCTTAACTGGCTTCTTCTTACTTAACTCTTAAGGATGAGGCTTGAAAAAAAAATGGTTGAGAAAATTACTCATTTACTTCAAGCCCTCAGTATCTACACTTGGTCTTGGATGGAAAGCAAGTACTGGCCTTCAGAATCTCCATAAGCTCAGTTTTCCATGGACTTCCTGAGAAAAGTATGCATTCTAGACAAATGGTCTGTCCTTCTTACTTACCCACGCTTTAGTTCCAAATACTTAGCCAGCCTCTTTTCCTGGTAAATTGGGCTGGGCTGGATAAAGATTTAAAGACCATTTTCCTCTTCCCCCTTTTTTCCTTTTTGCTGGAGACTTGATCTAAGAAGGCTGTTTTCTCAAACTTTAGTTTACATTGGAATCACCTGGTTAGCTGGATGGCCCATGGTTTCCTGGACCCCACCCACAGAGTGTCTGATTTAGGTCTGGATGGGGCTAAAGATTTTGCATTTCTAAGAAGTCCCAGGTGATGTTTGCTGTCAGGGTACCATACTTTAAGAACCAATAATCTAAGGCAAATGCAGGGACCTAAAGATTCTCTAGTCTTTCCCCTATGCTCCCAGCTTGAGTTCCCATCTTGGCTAAACAGAAATAACTCAAAGTGTATTCCTGTGAAAAAGAAACTTAAGCTGAGGAAGAGGTCAACCTAAGCCTCCATTCTCATGGTCCCCACTCTGGAACCCCAGGACTTTTTAAAGACAGGGGTCCTCTGTGACCAGGGAGCCCTGGGTTAAGAACATCTTGAAAAATCCAGGAGAGACCAGTATGGAATAATCTGTGACCTCTACCTAAAACTGTACTTATTTTGTGCATGTTGCCCTTTTGTTTTCTATTTTCCCAGACCTTCTCAGAACTACTACTGTTAGAGCAAAAAGGGCTGAATTATCCCTGAAAATTGTTGCATATGGCTACCACCTCCTACTAAGAGAGAAGTTGTTACTTTTCTGCATGGTAAAGTATAGACATCTACCATGTATTCTGTTAGTTCTGTCCTTGAAAACAGTGACAAGTTCTACTTCTGAGAGAGGGAAAAAACCCTTACTATACAGTCTTTCATTTACAAGTATCCCAGGATGGCCTAATCCTCTTATTTCTCAGAACTTTTATATTCTTTAGGGCTGATCATGTTAACTCTGTTTATGTTAAATTCTCAGTAGCAATAAAATACCCTTTGCTCTTTGCTGCCCCTTAGTAAGAACAGAAGTACTTTATTTCAGAGACATAAAAGATAAGAAAGAAGATGACTTTTACTCTGGAGCATATTTATGATATGTCAAACCCAAATTCTATTAAAATAGATTTATTATTTATGAAAGAGAAAATCCCAGTTAGATTATACATTCCTTTCCTCAGGCTTCTGTATCCCCCCACCACACACACTATATATATATATATTTTTGTTGTTGTTGTTGTTTTCCTAAAGCTTGATATATCTTGCATGCTATCAAAAAATTTCTTTCTAGCAGTCACTTCTATAATTCACTACTATAAAAATGATTAATATATATGTACACATGTTCTCACTCATAAGTGTGAGCCAAGCTATGAAGATACAAAGGGATAACAATAATATGGTGGACTTTGGGGACTCAAGGGAAAGGGTCAGAGTGGTGTGAGGGATAAAAGATTACACATTGGGTACAGTGTATGCTGCTTGGGTGATGGGTGCACAAAATCTCAGTAATCACCACTAAAGAACTTATTCATGTAACCAAACACCACCTGTTCTCCAGAAACCTATTGAAATTTTAAAAAGATTAATATACAAACTATCTTCTATTTCTGAAAGATCAAAATATTGTTAAGCCAGGGGTGGACTTACTACGCACTTAAGAACATGACCCCTCAGAGGACATCACGTGTAGATAGGTTCCACTTCTGCCGCTGAGCCCTGCTGTACCATTATTGCTCCCTAGCTTGAGCCTGGTCTGCACCAATCTAAAGGTGAATGGCAAGGGATTATCAGGCTGGAAAACCTCAGTCATGGACAACTATGTACTTTTAATACAATTTCAGCTCCTTGACATGTTCTAGAGGATTTTGAAGGACTGGCATAGGAACTCAGATGTCATTTCCAAGGGAATTGCAACAGGCAACCAACCAACATCCAAGCAATCTTTTGAAACAACTCAGTTCTTCTCTTAGCAAGCTGTTGTACTTCCTTCATTGTATTCTAATTTCTTTGAAAACTGATTATTGCAGATTGAATTAAATTGCCAGGGCTCAAAACACAATACCTGAAAACATGGCACCTTGACATACTGAGTATTTTGAGCTAAAGGAAATTGAGAAAACTGCAGAAGCTGGAAGGTCAATCTCTGACCTTCTTTCCTGAGACACCTTCATGTGACAGGTATCCTACTTTATACCTGGAGGAAAGAAATGATAACACAAAGATGCCAAGAAGAATCTAAAGAGACTTCTTAGTTCCCCCCAGTTCATGACCATTATATCATAACCACTTTTGTCTAATCGTGCTTCTATATGACTATCCATTCTTTATCAAAACTAAACATAGAACTATACAGTTATCTCTGCTTCTGTCTTTGTTTCTGATGTCTCCTTTGTCACGTAAAACTTACATTAAATAAATTTGTATGTCTGTCTTGTTAATCTGTCTTTTGTTGTAGAGGGTCTCAGCCATGAATTTTGTGATGAATGAGGAAAGATATTACTTTTTCTTCCCTAGAATATATTGACAGTTATTCATTATATTTTAAATTAAGCTGGATCTCTAAATACTCCAGGCGACTAAGCATATTTTAGACATGTTTTGTAAAATCCTGATAGATTGAAACCTATAACGTGATCACAAACATCACCTAATACATTTATAAACCTGGATCTCTACCCCAGGTAACTAAGCATATTTTAGACATATTTTGTCAAATCTTGATATAATGGAACCTGTAGCACGATAACAAATGTCACCTAATAAATGTATAAAGGCAATACACTTTAATGTTTTTATTCATCTATTTTTAATTATTAAATTTTAAGGAAGTTATACTTGACGCTCAATTATGCTTAATATTAAAGTACGAGAGGCAGGGACAAATAGTGAATGCTTGCTTTCTGTTTGTATTTTATTCCTGTGCAATTTGTGTTTTTTTTAATACACTCCAGGAAATTGTTTTTAATCATGTGATACTTTATAATAGATAAATCATAGCAAAGGCCATAGATTTCCTGTAGCCCAGAATTCATTAAAAACTAATTCCACTACCATCACAATCAGTTTTTTCCCAAATATAAGTATTGCAGAGGTTTCAGTTAACATTCATTTTAGTCAGTATATTAAGTAACTCCTTACTAAGTAATGAATAAGGTTCAGTCATAACTGGGATGTGTGAAGGCTCCCATTGTACAGTGAAGGTTTTAAATTCTGAAAGGGAAGGACAGCGTTTTACAGCTTTATGTATTTATCTTTTCCTGTTATTTGTTCTTGCCAAGATTTCTGCTAGAAAACATAGACATTATTTTAAGACTAATTTATATGAAAAGAAACAAGTTTTAAAATTGTATCCTCCATTTGCTTTAGAAACTATTTTTTCTGGAATATAAAAATTATAGTCACTATGAATATTTTAACATACAGGAAAGTATTAAAGAAAAGAAAATTACCTAAAATTGCATCAGCTAGATGAAACTACTGTTTGTTTTGATATGTCTTGCTAGTCTTTCCCATTGTAAAATAGTGTGCATATGTAAGCAATATGTATATAATATATAACATAAAAGTTTGGATCAGACTCTCGTGCAGTTTTATAGCCTGTGGTTGTTTATTTTCTTAACTGTATGTTGAGAGCATTTGTGTTTGCTTCACAAGAGTTGTGAATATTTTTAGAAACTCTCCTAAATTTGCTATTGTTAAGCAAATAACTATTCCTTTAAAGTACTATTTTTAACAGGTACAGTATTTAAGTACTAGAGTGTATTTAATCAATTGCTTAGTGGTGTTTATATAAGACCAATATTTTTCTACCATAAACAGCACAACAGTATTCTTGTACATAGATTTTGTACACATTTACATAGGATACATCCTACTGGTAGAATTACTAGATAAAAGAGTATGGATATTTCAAGGCTATAGAAATGTATTACAAAATTATTTTTCACCAGATAGACAAGAATGCCTTCACCCCATCCCTCAACAGCATTGCATATTATCATATTTTTCATCCTGTACTCTTTGTATATTTTTGAAAAGGTTATTTAATGACTTAATAAAAATGGAGGTATTTTTGCAAATGGGGAAAGTTATCACTAATGATACAATATATTAATGTCAAATTAGATTCTTACTTGAGGTAAAGCCATTTATTTAAAAGCCCTGGATGATCTGATGACAGCTTGTTGATCTGTTTTTAGAAATATAAGGATGTCTTATTTGAAGATTGAAGAGCAAGGCACTGAAATACTCGTGATAGATTCAGCTAATTTACTTTTGGTCAGTGGAAATTTATCTCAACTCTCTATGTTCTGGAAAACAACCTTGGTTGTGCCATCATGAGGTCATTTAAGGTCATGGGTTATTTGGTTTAATGGGATTTGTATGGTTGGATGGGGAAGGGATTAATTTGTTCTGGAAAATTTTTTTGTCGTAAGGTTGAAGTTAAAAGTTACACTTGATAAAATTTATAACTGAGTCATGGTGCATTTATTCACTTGAAAGCTATATGTTATCAAGTAGAAGCAAATGCTTTTTCAGATGAATTCATTTTTTCACAAATAGGAATAAAAAGTGAAGAATACCTTGTTTGGCTTCTGGGGAGCTGCAGGATTTGAAGTTTGTATTTATTGCTAAGATGCAAATTTGTTACAAGACATTTGGAACCCGGGGAAGAGTATGCAGAAGTAATGTCATTAGTCCTCAAACGGGCTTTGAAACAGAAGTACAAGAATGATCTGAATTCATTTCTAGATGATGTTTATTCTGTACTTTTCTTTCTTTCTTCCTCTGATGAATCAGTTGAACACACATATGTTGAATGACCATTCCCTTCAAATCAGAGCGGTCTCTACTGCATTCCAAATTTATTTGTCAACTTTTAGTTCTTTTAAGAAAGATGTTCAGCTTCAGGGGGCCCACTATATGCATTTTCTGGGCTACTATAAAAAATTAGCACAAACTAGTAGCTGAAAGTAACAGAAATTTATGCTGTCACAGCTCTGGAGGTCAGAAGTCTGACATCAAGGTATTTTCAGGGGCACCTTTCCTCCAGGCTATGGGGAAGAACCCATTCCTGGCCTATTTCACCTTCTGGTGGCTGCCAACTCTTCTGAACTGTGGCTACATCACACCAATCTCTGCCTCCGTAGTCACATTGCCTCCTCCTCTTCTGCTTGTGTCAAAACTTCCCCTGCTTCCCTTTTATAAGGACATTTAGGGCCCACCTGGGTGATGCAGAATAATCTCCCCATCTCAAGATCTTTCACTTAATCTCATATGCTAAGTCCCTTTTTGCCCTGTAAGGTAATATTCACGAGTTGCAGCAATTAGGAGGTAGGTATCTTTTGGAGGCCGTTTATTCAGCCTACCATACCCAGGTACCTTAGATATACCTGGTTTTACATACTGCCGTCTGTTCACTCTGTACCAGAACATGAGGCACATGTCCAGAGACAAAAAATTCCTTGTGGAAGTATTGACCTAAACTGGTCTAGGGTGGGGGTGGTGGTGAGGGAGGGTGAGCAGCGATGACTCTACAGTTGATCCAGCACATCTGAGATAGGTGGTCTGGTAATTCCTGAAGACCACCTTCTAGGTCTAGCAAGGAAGACAAGACAGCAGGTTTAAAGACTCAGGACAGAGTAGGCTAAGAAAACCAAGTAGGCTAAGAAAACCAAATCTCTTCCTTGGTTCACCCCAACCAAATGGATGGAAGGCCATCTTTGTGGGTAATACACATGTCCTACTTAAATATTTGGCCCCTCAATAGCCCACCTCAGCCCCCTTGTGTTTCCCCTAACTCTGCCAGTTTCTCATTGTCGTCTTCAGAAGGAGCTTTTGCCACTTGTTCTGGAACAAGACCTTCTAGTACTCCCCTTCTTTCTTGTCCCCAGCTTCCAAAGTCTCTGCAGTCCAGAAAGTTTTTCCTTTGCCCCAGTGCAATAGCTAATCCGATCCAGTTGCACGAGGATTTAGAAACAATGCAA
Source organism: Piliocolobus tephrosceles (assembly GCF_002776525.5). Taxonomy (NCBI): domain Eukaryota; kingdom Metazoa; phylum Chordata; class Mammalia; order Primates; family Cercopithecidae; genus Piliocolobus; species Piliocolobus tephrosceles. The sequence continues at coordinate 52,843,630 of NC_045453.1, read as the reverse complement.
CTATTTAAAAGCCTTCTGGCTTCCTTCCAGTAACTGCTCAATGTGTTTACACTGCAAGAGGTTTTGGGCTGTCTATTCTTTGACAATGTAAATTCTCTTTCACTTCCCGTGTTCCTCAAGGAGAAAGTGGATCCTTTCCTGTGGGCTCTGGATGGTGAGGTGATGCCATTCTAGGAGGTGGAGGAGACAATTAAACCTTGAAATATCATGTAAATGAGGCCTTGGAAGGCAAGCTAGAGAATTTGAGAAGAGGAACTTTTGGCATGGTACAATCAAAGCCTTTTTTTTTAAAACCAGTTGGCTGTGGGTGGGGATTTGAGATAATTGCAATAACAATGTAGTTATAATGTGGCCAGTTCCTCCCCTCTTTTAAAAAGAAGTAACTGTCCCTTTAACATTCTCTGCAGTCACTGGGACTATAATGTGTACCTTCATTTATTCCCATTTTAAAATCAATTATCTGGATCAAACTGTTGTCAAACATGATTGGCTGGGTCAACATTTTCTAGTCTGTAGGTCGTCATTGTGCCATGTATGTAAAATAAGCCAGCTAGTGTCCCTGATGCCAGGCCCTAGGAAGTTTTCCACAGATAGTACAAAGAACAGCCTCGACCACAGCCACTAGTTTAAAATTGAGAACATTCAGGATACTCCAACATCATTTTGCCAGAGTACCACTTACCTTGTTCTGAACCCCAGTGCTCTGAAGGAATAAACAATGAAATAAACTTTCACCTCCACTGCAGAAGAGATTAAGGTCAAAATTACCCTCCTCCTTCCATCAGCCTCCTTCACCCTCAAAGTTCTTCATGTAATGAGACTATTGTGATGAAATTAGTACCCAAGGTAGAGATGAATATTTTAGTAGTTAAGAATAGTAGCGAAACATCATACACTGGGTACTTATGTTGATGCTGGGAGAACCAGAGTTAAACCAGTGAAAGATGATGCAAACCGTAAACAGCTTTTGTTTGTTTGTTTTTATTTTTGATATAAACTTTTTGTATCCATAAGCCTCGTGTTGATTTAAAATGAAACCAAAGAGACAAATTAAAAGGGATGGTTGTCAGGAGTGAGACAATCGTAGAACACATATAATCCTGCAGAAAGAGATGTTTTGCCTACCATTCTTCACAGCCTGGCAAACGGGGGTGGCCACCATGTTGTTTTTTAATCTATTTTTCAAGCTAGCACTTAGCTCTCTGTAGTTGGTTATTAAGGGAGGGTCTGTGGGTCTATTTTTCTCTGCAGATCTGTTTTATAGCATAGAAGGCATGAATGCACATCATCTACCTCGGAAGCTTGTTTCTAAGCTCCTTGGGTAGTAGCTGTGTGGTTATGTGTGTACATACATGCCGTATTCACTAAGCTATGCAAAAGGTTTCAAAGTCAAACTTATTTCTTCTGTGTAACTGATAGAAGGCTTTGTATCCTTTGATTATCATCTCCACGTTCCCCCTACCCTCAGCCTTTGGTCACCACAGTTCTACTCTCTGCTTTTATGAGTTCAACTGTTATATATTCCACATATAAATGAGCACATGTACGTTTGTCTTTCTGTATCTGGCTTATTTCACTTAGTATAATGTTCTCCTGTTCCATCCATGTTGTCACAAATGACAGAATTTCTTCCCTTTTTTAAGGCTGAATTCACTGTGTATAATACACCACATTTTCTCTATGCATTCATTTGTTGTTGCATACTTGGGCTGATTCCATAACTTGGATATTGTGAGTAGTGCTGCATTGAACATGGGAGTGCAGATATCTCTTTGACCTACTGATTTCAAATCTTTCCAGTAAATACCCAGAAATGGGATTGCTGGATCATTTAGTTCCTCAAAAAACTAAAATTCCATTTTTAGTTTTACGTTTAAGCCAAATGTATTTTAACTTTGAAAGATATATACTTTGTTTAGCTTTTAAAATATTCTGATTAAAGTTATACACAGTATTCTCTTAGAATGCTCACATTCTCCTTCTTTAATTATATCCCACTTTTCATTGTAAATGTTGTGAGTTTGTGCTGCAGCCACCTTCTCCTCCTCATCCTCCCTTCTGCCCCCACCTAAATCTCCCTCTCTCTATGTCTCTCACTCTTGCTCTCAGTGCTTGCCAAATATATATCCAACAGAAAACAGTTAACTTTTGCTTTTACTCATCATTGTTTTACTAATTTTTTTGGGGAGGGTACATATTACGTATCTAGGTTTTGGTTTGTAATGCTCTCATCTTTTCTTTCTAAAAAGTTTATAATTTCTGCTTAACTCAAGGATGATTTAGGGGTGTATGTATGTGTGTGTGTGTGTGTGTGTGTGTGGCTATGAATGTTTAATTTCCATGTATATAGATGTTGTACACTCTCTGTCATTAATTTATACATCTCCTTGTTGTTGTCAATGAGCATGACCACCATATTTTCTGCCTGTTGAAAAATGCTGAAATTTCCTCTAGGGCCTAATCATGATCAGATTTTGAGATTGTCACATGTGTGTGGGTAGCCAGGGTGCAAAGGAGGGAAAGAAAAGAAATAATATACTTAGAGAGAGAATAAATATATTAAGAGAGAGAATAAAGCTCATTAAGTACTGTTATTTAAATTATGTTACCTTGAGTTATTTAAGTTGTTTGTACTAAATTATTAAGTATGATATTCAGATCTTCAAGATTCTTACTTCTTTGTCTTCTTCTTCTGTTAATTTCTGAGAATCATTGTCTCCTGTTTGTGACTTTGCTAATTTCTCCTTGTATTTTGTCAATTTTCAAATGTTTTGATGCTGTATGGTCACATGCTTAAATATTAATGGCAGTTAATATGATGTATTATTACTGTCTCTGCTTTTTCTCTTGAAGTCTGTTTTGTCTCATATCATTGTTATACCTGTTTTCTTTTTTTCTTAGCATGTGCCCATGGTATCTTCTTTCATCCCTGCATTTTCAAACTTCTTAGATAGTTTTCAAAATATTTCTGTAAACAACCGTAATTTTACCTAGTCTGAAAACCTCTTTTATAAGTGAATTTAACCAATTCTTATTTACTGTGCTTAGTGATGTATCATTTTATTTTGTGTTTTCTACTTATAATATGTTCCTGTCTTCTCTCCATTCTTTATCTGCTTACTTTTTAAAAGAGGCTCAAGTTTCTTTTGCTATTTCTCCCCTGCTAATCATTTGGAAGTTATATTTTTTAATTTTAATTTTCTATAGGATAACTCTTAAATTCATAGCACCCATATTTAAACTCCTATTTTCCTACTAATATCTAGAGTTTTTAGTATCTCTGTTCCCCTCCCAAAATGGTTTTACTTCCCTTTGTCTCAAACTTTGTTCCTCCAACCACCTCACTGGCCACAACTCATATATTGATATAATCTAGGATTTGGGTTGGCTAATTTTTAAATTTATTTTTTCTTTTTTCCTTTTTTGGCATAGTACAATAAGACTTAAGAGTAAGCCTATTGTTTCTTTTTACTTTATTTTTCTTAACATTATTTCCCATATCTCTTTCTCTTATTTATTTTCCCCTGACAGAGTATATAATGCATTAAACTTTTCAGAGTAGATCGCTAAATCTTTCTGATTACTTACAAGTCTGTAAATAACAACATATTTCTCCTAAAAGTTGAAACAGTATTGAACACAGAATTTTAAATCCAAAATTATTTTTCTCAGACTTTAAAACTGTCTTACTGCATTTAGTGTTGTGGATGATGTATCTGATAGCAGTCTTATTGTCATTTTACCTCTAGATTATCTTTTCTCTTCCTGCATCTTTGAGAGATTTCGTAATTTCTGCATATTTTGTGTCTTCAGTGTCACCATGAGGTATATTTGGGGGTGTATATCTTTCCCCCCATTTATACTACATGGAATGAGTAGATTTTTTCACTTTGAGGACTCAAATATTCAGGTTTCAGAAACGTTCTTCTACTGTTGCTTTATTTCCATCCCTCCGTTATCTCCATATAAGGTTGTTAAACCTTTCCTTTCTATTTTCTATATCTCTCATGAATGCTATTTCTTTTGGTGTTGCTTTTTTTTTTTTTTTTTTTTTTTTTATTCTTTTTTGGAGATGGAGTCTCACTCTGACACCCAGGCTGGAGTGCAGTGATGCCATCTTTGTTCACTGCAACCTCCACCTCCTGGGTTCAAGCAATTCTCCCTGCCTCAGCCTCCTGAGTAGCTGGGATTACAGGTGCCCACCATCACACCCAGCTAATTTTGTACTTTTTTGGTAGAGACAGGGTTTTGCCATGTTGGCCAGGCTGGTCTTGAACTCCTGACCTCAAGTAATCCACCCCACTCGGCCTCCCAAAGTGCTGGGATTATAGGCGTGAGCCACCACGCCCGGCCTGGTGTTGCATTTTTAAGAATTCCTTGGCTCAACACTTCATCTGAGTTTTCTTTACAATTCAGCTCATCTATTAAGTTTTATTTCAACAATCTTGTTTTAAATTTCTAGTATCTGTAGTTAATTATATTTTAGGAACAGGATATACTCTGTCTTCCCTCTGAAAAAATCAGTATGCTGAAGTCAGGTCGTGTTTTTCCTGGTCACTGTCTTTCCTTGGGTGTAAGTTTTACTTGCTGTGTTTGGCGTTCTTCCATGTTCTTTGCATTGCTTAACTATTTGGTGACTCTTTGTTGTATGCTCATGCAAGATGTTTGGGTTGTAGTTATCGCATACATACCATGTTGCCAACAAGGATAGGTAAAAGGAATGCTGAGTTCTTCCTAGTTGCAGGGAGCCACCTTGAACAGTGCCTAGCTTCTCTTTAAATGTCCTACTCACTGTCTATGATAAAACTGTTGCAGGGCTTTTCCTTAGTTCAGCTAAAAACGGGGTTCTTTGTCCCATGGCCATGAAAATTCAAGCTCAGAGACAATTTAAATGGTGAGTAAGACAGGGTTTCATTGGGTTGAAAAGGGAGAAAAGAGAATCTGGACTCTTACAAGCCCAGAATCCCTGCTAGAGGGCTTCCTGCCTGGCCATTGGAATTCCAAGTTCCACACAGAAGGAGGAGAGGCCAGGCTCCTCTCTGCTACAAACATTGTGAACATCCCAAGGCCCTACCTCAGTGGGCAGGCTGGTTGGAGTTTCTTCAGGGACCCCCTATGAGCTGGCTGTCTCAAAACCAGACATTCTCTTGTTCTCCGCGTGGCCCAAGAGGTGAGGAACAACGAGGTAGGGGAAACAGAGCCTAAGAGAGGGCTAAAGAGATGACCAAGAGCTATAAAAAATTCTATGCCTACGTGATTCTGCAACTTATACCCTGTGGGCTCCTCCTGCCCATATGTTCACCTTCAAGCCTATAGTGCCCCTAGCTATTTACAGCAGACCTCTCTTATGTATTGATTTTGGTCTATGTTTCCTTATTTTATCTGGTGCCTTCAGATTTAAATATATATATACACATATCTTGTTATTTTGTAGGATTTGGAGAGAATGGAAACTTCCCAAATGATCACCTCTGGTATTTCTTGATTATGATATCTCCAGGTTTAGAGAAAAGAAAGCAAGTTGGAGGTCAGACAAAGGGAAGAAGAAAAAACTGTATTCCACATATTTGAAGAAAAGCTTCCGTAAACACAGAAATGCAAAGTGATTAACCATCCTCACTTATTTTTTCATTTTATATACTAATGAGCTACTCTTTTTCATTTTTAGGTCTTGAATATAATCATGGCCAAACCTTATGAATTTAACTGGCAGAAGGAAGTTCCTTCCTTTTTGCAAGAAGGAGCAGTTTTTGACAGATACGAAGAGGTAAATAAGTGTTATTAATCTTTTCTCTCAAAACATTCTAATAATTATTAAGTTTCAATTACAGTATTGAGTATTCTTTGACATAAGTAAGAACATCTTTAGGATTTATAGGTTGGAGTTGTTGAAAAGAAGCAAGTTATGAGATAGAGTAATAATGATAATGATAACATAGATTTTTGAGTGCTCGTTATGTGCCAGATGACCTTCTAAACATTTTGTGTGTGTGATTTTTTAAATTTTTTACAAAAACCTTATGAGGTTGTTGCTATTAATATTCTCAGTTTACAGATGGGTTTTATGTAGTAACAGTTTTTGCTTAATGCAGTGCTTTTGGCAGTTTTTCTACATATAACTTTGTATGTGTTATAAATGTAATAGTGATTGAACTTTGTGCCAGTCATTGCTTTGTTCATTTCATTGATACAAACCATTTTGACCAAAGCTTTGCATGTCTCTGATTCTATCATTTATTGTCTGTGCCCTTGCAAGGTGGTGATGACTCCAGACTTTCTATAGAGCAGGGGCTTTGGGCCACCAATCTATTCAGAATGGCTGGGTAGGTGAATTAAAGCCTCATTTGCATTGTAAATGCATGACTTTTCTTCTATTGTACTTGAATTTGAGGTGACTTTGGAAGGAGTGTATAATGAAATTGATGTTTCCTTTACCACAAAGTTGAATGTAAAACATACTAAAACTTCATTTAGAGTCAGAATTGGTTATTTCAAAATCAATGAAATGTCTGAAGTGGCTAATTTGCTGATCTTCCCGAGGTCGAGATTGTCAGATGCGGAAACTAGGTCTTCTGTGAGCTGACATAGCTTAATACTTGTTGACTTGATTTTTCTGCAGGGTGTATCATAGTACTACTCTCTAGATTTACAGGATAGTCACTTTTTCAGTAAACAAAATTGTGAATGCTAAGGATGGACCTAAACATGGTCACTATTCCTTGTTTGAATTAAAATATTGAAGTGATGACTGTTCATATGTCTGAAATTGAAATAACAGTGAACTGCATTCTGCTATAAGATGAAACAATAATATTCTGCCATCCAGAGACAAGCACTGTTCATTCTTTTGCAGTTTGCTTCTAGTCTTTTTTCATATTTGTTTTTCTTTTTTTCTCTCTCCCATGGTTGAGATCATAGAGTAATATTTTAAAAATATAAAGCAGATCCCATTTCTCCTGTGTTTAAAATGCTTCCATCACTTCCCATTGTAGCATAAAGGGAGGTTCACAGAATGAAATACAAGGTCTTCTATAATTTGGCTCCTTTTTAATTACCTCACGTTCATTTCTCTCCGGTTTCCAACATACACCATATACTTCAACTATAGCAAACCACTTACAGTTTCCCCCATAAGCTATTCTACTACATGGTTTGTTTATGCTACTCCCTCTTCCTGAAATGCATTTGTTCCGACTGGTTTGATTGGTGAACTCCTCTCCTCTCAGAACCCAGATGAGAAATCTCCACTTCTGTGATACCTTCCTTGACCCATTCAGTAAGAGGCAATAACTTATTTTTTGCCACCACTGACCTACCCTTGCATATTTTACACTGCCTTCACATTTTATTTAATGTTTCTTTCTCTCAAACTATACTCTGAGTTTCTTGAAGTCAAGGATTGTATTTTACTTATCTTTTTCTCTCCAGGGACTAGCAGAATACCTGTAACTACCAAACTCTTTGTAGATGTCTAGCATCTAAAATGATTTTAGATCCAGTTGATTCCAATTCAGACTAATAATTCAGAGAAGGTAATTTTGAAGAGATTACATGCAATCATTGGTTCAGTATATCTTATACTGTTATGTAAGGAAAAGCTATTGGAGAATAAAGTACTTGACAAAAGTGAAATGTGATTTGATGAACCAGAGATTCATTTGAATCGTTTTTATTTCTTGTGATTTTTTGGTTGTTAATCATCACAGCTCGTATTGGGAAATACTGATCACCTGTGCTTCTAAAGGCATTTGCTTTTCCTCTGGATTCCTCTGCAAACTAGGCAAAGTTAGAAGAAAAGAACCCTTGAACAAGTATTAAATACAATGTAACTAAGCTTTCAACTCTTTCGAGTGCTATTTTACTAGGATTTTGAGCAAAAACGTTTTAACTTTATAAAATAAACATGTGTCTTCATGATAACATACCAAACTACAAAGCCAACGAATATTTCAAGCTGGATGACAGACTGCTTAAAAAAAAAAATTATTTCCCACTCCTGTAAGACTCAGTTCTTTAGAGCCAGAGCCATGAAAACATTTAAGGCAATAAAATGTAAGCAGAAAAGGTTAATTTCTATGGTTGGTACATGAACAGCGATGAGGGATTACAGCTGAAAGCCAGTGGGAGGAACAAGAATTAGAGAAACAAAACCCAAGCATCCCTAAAGTGTCATAGCAAAGGTACCTTTTGTGAAGGGGCATAAATGCTGTCAGCACCATATGATAACTAATGTTATCATCATGAACTCAAATAGCAGCAAAAATAAAATTATATTCCTTGTATTTGTTTAAAGAAAGCAGCTGGGCTCAGTGGCTCACGCTTGTAATCCCAGCACTTTGGGAGGCCGAGGTGGGTAGATCACTAGGTCTGGAGATTGAGACCATCCTGGCTAACGCAGTGAAACCCCGTTTCTACTAAAAATACAAAAAAATTAGCCAGGCATGGTGGCACATGCCTGTAGTCCCAGCTACTTGGGAGGCTGAGGCAGGAGAATCCCTTGAACTCAAGAGGCAGAGGTTGCAGTGAGCCAAGATCATGCCCCCGCACTCCAGCCTGGGTGACAGAGTGACACTGTGTCTCAAAAAAAAAATAAAATAAAAGGAGCAGAGAGGTATCTTAAACAGTGAGTAAGCCACTGTTTTAAAAATAGTCAGTAAATGTAGTAAGTGCAAATGCATTTAAAGTTTATTTTATTATTTCTGCATTACTGAGGAATTATTTTTGAGGCAGCCAGATTTTTACAAATGACCTAAGTGGTAGGCTGTGTTGTAGCATCTGATTGTATTGCCATGACACTTCTAATTCTGTACTTCTCTAACTTTACTTGACTTACACGTTACTTAAATGCAAAATGTATTTTGTTTCCTAAGTGATGCTTAACATTAAATCTTTAAAACAGAGATTCGTCTCTTGTGGAGGAGAGAAATAGCAGTGCTTTTAAAAATACATGCAACCCAGATATCTTTAACTAAACCAACCCCCTGACTTTCCTATAATATCCACATTAAAGATCTGTAGAACCCATTCCCTGTCAGATCAGGGCCTTCCCAGTCTTTCCTAGAATTCCTAGGTGCTTACCCACTCTTGGTGATGACTTATGTCCTCAAATGCTTCATTACCATTCACTTTCCAGGACTGTTGACTACTCTGATTTGTTTCCTTCCCTAAATCCATTTTAACATCAAATCCCAGAAACAGAAGGATGTTGTATAAAGTAGACATTTTACTGAAGATTTAGTGGCAGCAGAGGAGAATTGCATCACACACCAGGACAAGTTTAAGATTAAAAATCGGAGATCACGCTGAATAAATTTCATTAGCCAGCCCAGCCAGGGGTGTCTCTCTTTTTTCTTCTTTGTTCCTCTCCTCCATAAAGATGCATGTTCCTGTTTCCTTTATTTTATTTTAATCACACTCAGAGTCCTTTTTCACTTTTCCAGATGCTTTTTTCTTAACTGTTAAACATTTTCTGTCTCTCAATCTAAAGAAGAAAACTTCAAAATTCAAGTCCCTTCTCATCCTGAGCTGTTTGGCTCCCTTTCCACCTCAAACTCTCCCACCCAGACTCTCCTGATATCTTCCCTTTTACATAAGCCTGAAAGTTAAAGTATATCCTGAGAGTCAAAGTATGTCCTTAAAACAAACAAAATATAAAAAGAGCTTTATTCTTAAGAAAAAGACTGCCATCACGATAAGTGTTTACCAACAGGACTTTCCACAGTGATAGAAATGGTCTACATTTGTGTTGCTGTTATGGCAGCCACATGTGGCCATTCAGCACTTGAAATGTGACTACTGGGACTGAGGGACTTAAGTTTTTAATCTTACATAATTTAAATTCAAATTTATATAGGTACGTGGGCCTAGTGGCGTTCTTATTGGATAGCATAGACAACCAACTCAAACTATAACCAGATTTAAAAATTCCTTTCTCCTTTCTTCACACTAAGAAACATTCTCAGTATATTCCATTGGAATCTACAGAATTCATCAGCCAGTCCTTCTTAGTGGCAGCCAGAGCAGGGGTTCAAATGTTTTATAGATGACTCACCTCAGCCACTGGCCTCGTCTTTCCCACATCATAAATCCCAGCTTGGGCTACCCCTTCTTCTTGCCCATGGAACTTTCTTGTATCTGAGTCAAGCTGCCTAGATGGAGTCCATTTTTCTAGCAAAGTCTTGGTCTTCTTGGTCTTTATACTAGCCTCCCCACCTTCCACCCTATACACGCGTGCGCACACACACACACACACACACACAGTGGAGGAAAACTGAGACAATTATTGCAGGTGTCAGGATCAAAGGAGTATCAAAGTGCTGGGTCAATACAAACCTAAAGTCAGGCACAGTGGGACAGGTTGACTTTGGCCTCTTTCCAAGGTGGTTCTGAAATCAAATTGTGAGCAACCACACCATGAAGCTCAGAAAAGCTCAAGCAGCCTACACCCCACAGGCTGTTCATCAGAAAAGCAAAGTGCTTTCTGAATACGATTTTTAAGACTTAAAAACACAAGCCTCATATAAAGTATTTTGATTAAAAGATATATTTAACTAATCAGTGAGGACATTAACAGGATGATAAAGCTAGTTCCAAGAGCACTTGAGGAAGAGAGTTTTACATAGGAAAGGAAAGGAAAAGAAAAGTGAAATAAGTTTTGTCAAAATTAGATACAAAACTGGCTAATGCCCTGTAAGGCAATAAAACTATAACCTATTATAGATTTGCCTTTTTCTACTGGACACAAGTCATCTACATCACTATAGAATAACAGCAGAAAAATGCTATCTATTAAACTTCAAAGAATCTAGATCTTAAACAACAGTAAATAGTAGATCAAACCAAAGATACATTTTTCTATAAAAGTAAATCATTCTTAGGTATGCCTCTTCAATCATGCTTTGATGTTACAATGAAAAGAGGGATAGCCATCTTTGTATATTATTTTTAAGCTTTCGATAATTTAAACTAAATTATAAAACAGTGTCCAGATATACCTGTATTTACACTAAAAGATACTTACAGAGTCATCTAAATGATAATAATCATAATAATATTAGTTTTTCAACTTTCGTAATCAACCTAAAGGTAGACAAAACATGTAATTATTTTTGACCAAGCATAACAAAAAAGCTGTTACCTTTATTTAAAATAAGGGTGCCAGACAGATGCTGGAAATTAGAAGGAACTTGGAGAAACAGAGGAAAGGCCAGAGGCTTAATATTCTTAGCAAGAGGGAAGGTTGATAGTTGATGTACAATAGAGGCTTACATATATGCTTTAAGGTATAAAAGTAGCCAACCACAAACCAAAAGTAAAATAATTTCAAATTTGGAGTTGAGGGAGAAAAAATAGTGAAAATGTGTTAAATGGAGTTAAATTGCTGTGTTTTTATCCCAAGAAACCGATTTCTGCATGTTCCTCGTGGATAATTGCTTTAGTTGCTGGCTGTCTTGCCATGAGTCATGTTTTCTTAAGCTCCTGTCTCTATTCGAGTTGGACATACAGAACAGAAACATGTTGGTGCCACTTTATTATGCACTGCAGTAAGTACTGGCTTCATAGTTTGGACAGCAGCTGTTCTCACCGCTATACCGCCAACACCACTGGCTGGGCTTCTCAGTTTTAAACTCCAGGCTTTCAGCATGTGGCCCCTGAAGCCCTTTCACTCTCACCCTCCACTTTGTTCCACTTGCGTGTTGTGATGAGAACCTTGTGGTGTGAGAGGAGAGGAAGGGGCAACAGGGATGGGGGACTGACCCCAGAAGCCTCAGTGAGGAGGCCCCTTTCAGGCTGAGTCTTGATAGGTGAGTCAGTCAACCACTCAAAGCACAGCTAAGAAGAAGGGAGAGGCCAGGGCTTCTGCAAAGGCATGAATATGACAGCACATTCTATTGAGGGGAAGGGGACTGTCCAGGTAGGGCAGAGGGTAGGGCGGTGGAGTACAGGGGTGAAGGCACAGAGACGGCCAGTGTCCACACCATCAGTGGGTTTACTTTTCAGCCCAGGACATTGGCATTTGATTCTGAAAGCTCTAGGGAACCTTAATGGGGTTTCAGCAGGGCAGTAGTCAGTTCTGGATGACCAGTGACAAGTGGATGTGGCTGGATTCCTTGTGGGAGTAGTCTGGGGGTTAGTGTTGGACTTGAAGGACTTAATGGACAGTCAGTCATATATATGGAGAAATAAGGGAGGATTTCGAGTACAGGAATAAATGAGAATATTTTTCTAACCTGGTAGATGTAGAAGATGTGAGAGAATAATTGTAGATGAGGTTGGAATTTCTAGCACAGGAACTGGACAGCTCTGATGCAAGGTGGAGGGAATGCCAGAGAAGGGGGTACATAGATGGATGCATGTATATTGTTTCTTTCTGAAATGACGAAGAACCAAAAGCAAAAGCGATACCTTCTGTAGTACCTAAGAAGCATTTTGTATATAATCACATTAATACTAGCTAAAAATACATTGCACAGAAAGGGAAGAACATAATAAATGATCCAAGAGGACGAACACGTGGGCGCATCTTCCTCTTTCAGTCCTCCTCTCTCAGGGCGATTGTTGCTGCCCGATGGGATGGGATGAAAGAATGAGGACCCCAAGACCCTCACAGTCATGGGCTTCCTTCACTCACCCTCTCATGTGGGTGATACTGCATTCCTTAGGGTATGAGGACCCCAAGACCCTCACAGTCACGGGCTTCCTTCACTCACCCTCTCATGTGGGTGATACTGCATTCCTCAGGATAGAGAAATTTTTTTTTTCTTTTTTTTTTTTGAGACGGAATTTCGCTCTTGTCACCCAAGCTGGAGTGCAATGGCATGATCTCGGCTCCCTGCAACCTCCGCCTCCTGGGTTCAAGCAATTCTTCTGCCTCAGTCTCCCGAGTATCTGGGATTACAAGCATGCGCCACGATGCCTGGCTAGGTTTTGTATTTTTAGTAGAGATGGTGAAGAAAAAGTATCTCTGACAGAATATTCTGAATTATAATTAGCGGTAAGATTGTAAATGTGTATACTTATATGAGTCTATCACATGCTCTATATTGTATGTGAATTATATTGGAATCATTAGGCTACAACAACCTATATAGCAACTTAATGATGATAAACAATCTTGAGTACAGTTGGCCGTTTAACAATTCAGAAATGTTTTAAAGTCATTCATTACAACTTAATCCATGGTGCGAACCACTGTTCTAGAAGACTGAGATAGAGCAGTGAACATGACAAAGTCTCAGTCCTTTGGGAGTGTATGGTCCAGCAGCAGAAGACCAACAATAAACAAATAAGCATAGAAATGAATGGTTTCCAGCAGTGTTTGATACTATTATGTTACTAAAAGGAGTGATCGAAGGATCGGAGAGACAGGCAGACACTGAAGAGTAGGGGAGGGGACATTGCTGTGCGTTGGGTGGTCAGAGCAGGCCCTATTCAGGAGGTGACATTTGAAGTTGTAGCTGAATGATAAGAAGGAGCTAGATTGGCCGGGCGCAATGGCTCACGCCTATAATCCCAGCACTTTGGGAGGCTGAGGCATGCAGATCACCTGAGATCAGGAGTTTGAGACCAGCCTGGCCAACATATCAAAACCCCGTCTCTACTAAAAATGTAAAAATTAACCAGGCATGGTGATGCGCACCTGTAGTCCCAGCAACTTGGAAAGCTAAGGCACAAAAATCGTTTGAACCTGGGAGACAGAGGTTGCAATGAGCTGAAATTGCACCACTATACTCCAGCACTCCAGCCTGGGCAACAGAGCGAGACTCTGTCTAAAAAAAAAAAAAAAAGCCAGTTTGACCAAGAACTAAGAGAAAAGCATTCCACGACATGGAAACAGCAAATGCCAGGCCCTGAGGCAAACGTAGTCTTGGCATGTCAAAAGAAGAGCACCAAGGGTAGAGTGAGCATCATGGGAAGGGTGTGGTAAGGGTGGAATTCTGAGAAGCAGGCAGAGGCCCCCTCATGTGGAGCAGTAGTTCTCTCAAAGTGTGGTCCCCAAGCCAGCATCATCAGCACCACCCAGAACCTTATTAGAGATGCGCATTCTCAGGCCCATCCCAGGGACCTACCGAATCAGGAACTGGCCCAGGCGTATGTGCATTAACAAGCCCTTCAAGGAAGTCTGGTGCACACTTAAGTATGAGAATAAATGGTGTAGGACCAGGCAGAGGTGTTTGGATTTCATTCTGATTGCTATGGGAAGCCATTTTCAAGAGACTGGCATGATCGGATTTACATTTTGGAGACATTTACTCTGGCGGTCGTACAGAGGATGATTTGTAGGCGGGGTCCAAAAGGTTGGAGAAGACAAAGACTTTAACGAAGGTAAGCTAGAGGTTTCATCCTTCCTTTTCCTGACCATGTCTCCGTGGGCAATTTTCTTAACATCTCTGTGCCAGCAAAATAAGGGATGTTAAGGTGGACGGGCGAAGAATGTCAGTTGTTCTCCTTAAGATTCTATGAGTCTGCACACACCTGCCAGTCACCTTTCTTGTCAGCACAGCTGTGTGACTTCTTCCTGATGTGAGAAGAAAGCCAAGGCCAGGCATCTGAGCACCACCTCAGTTGGCCTGAACACTAAAACAACCCAAAGCACCAAAAACAAAGATCAGCCAGGTTTTTGCAAACAAAACAAAACAAAACACAAAACATTCAGGCCTGTTCCTTCTTCTAGACCAGCCTTTTAAATGAGAGTGCTGATAATGTTATCTGGTCTCTCATGCCCCTAAAGCTCAGAGCTCATTGTCATCCAAGCATGAGACCTTTAAGGAAAGGTTTGTAGAGTAGGTCATCTCATGCTGAAAAGTCATAGAGCTGGGTCAGCATACTTTTTCTGTAAGGGACCACATATTAAATAGTTTAGATTTTATTAGTCCTGCAGCCTCTGTTACAGCTACTTTACTTTGTCATTGTAGCCCAGTAGCAGCCATAGAACATAATATGTAAATAAATGAGCAGGCACCTGGATTAGAAGACAAACAATGCCACATAGAAATGAGTAACAAATTGGTTTTGATGGTAATGGTAATAATGAAATAATTTTAGTTTCAAGTAATTATTTTTACTCCTCATGTTCTCTTACTACTGTATTGTATTTTTAAGTTAGTCATCCTTTATTTCCTTTCCTTATCTTGATGGATCATTTTATCAGTTTATCAGCTTTTGCTGCATACGTAACAGATGGCTCACCTTTCTTTTCTAAGATGCTCTCATTTTTGTGGTCGGGGGAGCAGGGACTTGCTCTTCTCATTTTCATGTCTCTTCCCTCTCTGTGAAGTTTCTTTGGGCTTGCTTTTATTTCTTCACAAAAGTAGAAGATAATTCTATTTCTTGGAGGAATGGAAGCATCTCCCCCATGAAATAGTGCCTTGGTCAGTTTCATGGAAGGTGGTAATCCTTGAGATCCATGCTTCAAGGGTGCAAGAAGGACATCTTACTCATGGAAAGATGTGAGACGCATCCATTAGGAAACTAGACAAGGAAATCTGGGGTCCCACTAGATTTACAAGGAGCTTGTGGAAACAACACAAGACAGGTAGAAAGTATGGAAACAATATAGGCAATTAAATTAAAATATAAGTGTAAGCACCAAGGGGTTCTTCCTGCCAGCTGCACAAAGAAAGAATACGGCATCGTAGTAAAGAAAGAGTTTGGGCAGGTGCAGTGGCTCACGCCTGTAATCCCAACACTTTGCGAGGCAAAGATGGGCAGATCATTTGAGGTCAGGAGTGGGAGACCAGCCTGGCCAACATGGTGAAACCCTGCCTCTACTAAAAACACAAAGATTAGCTGGGCATGGTGGCAGGTGCCTGTAATCCCAGCTACTCAGGCGGCTGAGGTGGGAGAATCACTTGAACCCTGGGACATAGATTGCAGTGAGCCCAGATTGTGCTATTGCATTCCAGCCCAGGTGACAGTAACAGAGGAAGACTCTATCTCAAAAAAAAAAAAAAAAAAAAAAAAGAGTTTAATAGAGACAAGGCCAGTCACACCACATGGGAGATGAGTTAGTACTCAAGTCATCTGGTCCAAAGCTGCTAGGTTAGGGGTTTTCTTAAAGGCAGTTTGGGGAAGAGGAGGTGGGGGAGGGGGTTATGCTTCTGCTGATTGGATGGGGCAAGGATTACATCATGCTGAATTGCTTCTGGTTGGGGCCATAGGAGTGGGGTTGGCAAGTCCAGGTGGAGACATGGGTGTGAGGCATGCAAAAGAAAACCTGAAAAGATATCTCAAAAGGCCAATCTTAGGTTCTAAAATAGCAATGTTATTTGCAGAAATAACTGGGGACGTTGCATATCTTCTAACCTCCAGAATAATGGCTGACAGTCGTATGTGTCTGCGCCTTAGCAGGACTCAGGCCCTCCCCTCAAACAAAAGTGGTGGGTTTTTGGGCAAGGCCTATTATCATTTAAACTGTAGCCTAAATGTCTTCCAAAGTTACCTTGGTCCAAAAGCCCAGGAATAATTAAGGAAAAGGCAAGATGGGAGGTGGGTTAGCTCAGCTAACCAAGTTAATTTTTCTCACTGATATAATTTTTGCAAAGGCAGTTTCATGAGGAACTAGCTGAGGATCTACTTAGGTCTCTCAAGTACTACTGTACTATGCTAAAGAATTAAATTCAGTGGCCAAAATTACAGTACTGATTCTCTATTGCTTCTTCTCAGCTTGCAGTGTAAAGAGGAAAATGCTCAATATTAGCTACCTCAAGCTGTGTCTGTGGGCCACAGGTGAACAGGAGGGTGTTGGCCAGGGCATCCTTTTAATTAGGGTTGATGTGTACAGTCTTACAGATCATCAGGCTAGTGGTGAAGAGACCCTAAGGACATCCTGGTTTCACTCTCTTTGCACATCTCTTTGGAATTGCACTCTGTTAATGCATATGGTGTAGCCATTGAATTAATAGAGTTCATGCAAGTGTGAACAAATGAACAGTCAGATGAAATCTACAGCACATGTAAAAGTGAATACTTTTTCCTGTTGAGCAGTCTAGGGAGAAAAATTTTTTTTAAAAAATCAAGTTAATAATTCTGAAGCCCCTTCTCAAGCGATAAAATTGCATTTCTTTAAACCTGTGCAATTTCGTCCACTGAATTCCCTGTTCCTGAAAATTCTGAGGAATTATTTTTGTCATTACTTGTTTTGGTTGTTTTAGAGAGAGTGCTGTATTAGTGAGGGTTCTCTGGAGAAACAGAGCCAATTAGATATATAGAGATATATAGGTAGAAAGAGATTTATTATGAAGGATTGGCTCACACGATTATGAAGGCTGAGAAGTCTTTTGTCGTCTGTCTATAAGCTAGAGGCCTAGGAAAAACAGTAGGGCAGTTCTAGTTCAAACCTGAAAGACCAGAGAACCAGGGGAGCCAATGGTGTGTAAGTGTCAGTTGAGTCCAAAGGCCCCAGAACCAGGGGCATCAGTATCCAAAGGCCAGGATAAGATGAGTGTCCCAGATCAAGAGAGAGTGAATTCATTCTTCCTCTACCATTTTGTTCGATTCAGGCTCTCCATGGATTGGATGACGCCCTCCTGTATTTGGCAGATCTTCTTTATTCAGTGCATCAATTCAAACGCAGAAACAGCCTCACAGACACACTCGGAAGTAATATTTTATCAGCCATCAGCCTTAGCCCAGTCAAGTTGACACATAAAATTAATCATGACAAGTGTTTTTTAGCACAGACAGTCACAAATCACTACTACTTTGAGCACTCGGTAGGTGCTGGAACTTGCACTTGACAAATGGTATAAATGATCAGGAAAGGGTCCTGATCTAGACCCTGAGAGAGAGGATTCTTGGATCTCACCCAAGAAAAGAATAGAGGTGAGTCCACAGAGTAAAGTGAAAGCAAGTTTATTAAGAAAGTAAAAAAACAAAAGAATCACTATTCCATAGACAGAGCAGCCCTGAAAGATGCTGGTTGGCTATTTCTTGATCATATGCTAAACAAGGGGTGGATTATTCATGAGTTTTCCAGGAAAGGGGTGGTAATTCCTGGAACTGAGGGTTCCTCCCCTTGTTAGAATATATAGAGTAACTTCTGGACATTGCCATGGCATTTGTAAACTGTCTTGTAGCATGCTAATGAATTAATATCAACATAGAATGAGCAGTGAAGACAACCAGAGGTCACTTTCTTCTAACTATCCTAGTTTTGGCAGCTTTTGGCCGCCTCCCTTACTGCATCCTGTTTTATCAGTGGGGTCTTTGTAACCTGTGTCTTGTGCTGACCTCTTCTCTAGTCCTGTAACTAGTAATGCCTAACCTCCTGGGAATGCAGCCCAGTAGGTCTCAGCCTCGTTTTACCCAGCCCTGTTCAAGATGGAGTGGTTCTGGCTCCAGTGCCTCTGATTTAAACATTATTTCACTTAAGCCTCAAAACAACCCTGTTTTCAGTAGGTCTTTTTAGCTTCCTTTTGCAGTTTACAAAACTGGGGCTTAAATGGTTAAGCGTGTTGCTTGAGATTTCATAGGCTGGTTACAGACTTAGCAGAAAAATGGCCTGCCAGCTAGCCTACAGTGGATCTCCAAGTATGGTTTCAGACAGCATCAGCAACATTTGTGAGCTTGCTAGAAATGCAGATTATTAGGCCCCACCCCAGACCTACAGAATCAGAAACTCTGGGGGGAGGGTCCAGCAATCTGTGTTTTAAGAGCCCTCTCAGTGATTCTGATGATGCAGCTCAAGTTTGAGAACCTAGGCCTAGGGAAAGGTAAGGAATTGTAGACTTACTAGAAGGAAACAAAATTAGATCCATTTAAAGTTCTTTGCAGCTAATCTTCCTCAAACAGGCAACACAGATAAAATGGTGAAAACCGTTGAATAAAAGAGACTTCTTTATCTGGGCTGAACATACTAGATTTATTGAACCCTTGGCATAGTGCAAAGTACTTGACATCAGTCATCTCTTTAAACCCTCGGGTGGTTGTGAGGACTAAATGAGATTTTCCACAGTTTACAGATGAGGAAAGAGAAGCTTAGGTCACTTTAGAATTGCCTGTTAATCAACATATAGTACGTGATGGACCTAGCGTCCAGAACTAGTGTATTGCTAAAGAGAACATACACAGGACACACAGCTTTATGACCCAGAATGGCTGTCAGCAGAGAAACATGTTTTTGAAGATATATGTGATGTATAAAATACATAATTAAAAAGTCTTTCTAAAGTTCATTAATAGGCTGAAACCAAAGACCTGTTTAACTTTTTTACTCACCATTTGCTTTATTTATTCTAGACCATAAGTATTATACTACTAAGTCTAGATGTTCTTAGTCCAGTTCTTTTAGGGAAATGAGAATGGGAAGACTGTATTTTTCATATAATTTCCCCCACATTCCCCTAAGAAAACTGATACCTCTGCCTTATGATCAATAGAAATCAGCCGGTAAGAAAAGGAAAGTATTTGCCAGGGCTTTTTTAGGTTTTTTTTTTTTTTTTTTTTTTTTTTTGAGACACAGTCTCACACTGTCACCAGGCTGGAGTGCTGTGGCATGATCTGTGCTCACTGCAACCTCTACCTTCCGAGTTCAAGTGATTCTCCTGCCTCAGCCTCCCAAGTAGCTGGGACGGGACTACAGTTGTGCACCACCACGCCCAGCTAATTTTTGTATTTTTAGTAGAGACGGGGTTTCACCATGCTGGCCAGGCTGGTCTCGAACTTTCGACCTTGTGATCTGCCTGCCTCAGCTTCCCAAAGTGCTGGAATTACAGGCGTGAGAGCCACTGTGCCTGGCCTTTCATTTTTTTCTTTTTCTCTTTTTTTTTTTTTTTTTTTGAGACAGGACCTCACTTTGTCACCTAGGCTGGCGTACAATGGCACAATCATAGCTTACTGCAACCTCTAACTCCTGGGCTCAAGCAATTCTCCTGCCTCAGCCTCCCTCCCGAGTAGCTGAGATTACAGGCAAGAGCCACCACACCCAGCTATTTTTTTTTTTTTTTTTTTCGTGTAGGCAGGGTCTCGCTATGTTGACCAGGCTGGTCTTGAACTACTGGGCTCAAGTGAGCCTCCTGCCTTGGCCTCCCAGAGTACTGGGATTATAGGCATGAGCCACTGTGCCTGGCCCCCAGTCTTTAATTTTTTAGTGGGCAGGGGGGGAACTAGGTAAAATGTACTATATGAAAAGAATATAATATTTTCTTTCAGTTGATGGAAATAGACTTAAAATATTGTCAGCAGGAAAGCCCATCTTTTTAATATTCACTTTGCTAAACTAACAAGGGACATATAATTTATAAACTACTTTCTCTTAAAGCCATAAATAGTAAGCACGTGCTCTGAAATGCTGCTTTGTCAAGAACGTTAATTGAAGCAGATGGGCAGAGTCAGTATAGCTTCCCAGGTCCAGCCTGCATTCTCTTTCTACTGTGGAGTTACCCTGAGGACAGCATGCTGGCACCTCCATGATTCTTCTACTGTTGATTTTTTTTCTCCCAAGTACCTGAAAGGGCAGGTGATCCTCTTAACTTTGTAGACATGTGAAAAGGAGACTAGTTTTTGAATGCTCACCAAAAGCCAAGTTGCCAGGATATTGTTTGCAAATACAGAGAGGGTTTTTGTACTAAGTGGTATTTAAGGTAAAATCTTTGCCAAAGAACTCCATCCAAAAGCTTGAAATACACATACTTGGTTAAGGGAATGCATTTGGAGTTAAACAGAAATAGGTTCAGTTTTGGCTTTGCTACTCAAGAGATGTGACCATGAGTCAGTCTTAACACCCACAAGCACTAAGCCACAGCTTCCTTGTTTGAAAAATGGGAGTGATAATACCTACCTCACATTGCCATCATAAGGAATAAGTAAGATGGATTTTTTTTTAGAATGGAAGTCAGGTTATGCCCTTCTTTTGGTTTAAATCTTTAATGGGTTTCTACCTCATTCCAAGTAATTTCCGAAGTTCTTTCTGTGTCCTGCAAGTCCCCTACATGACCTACCATTTCACTGTCCCATTGATATTCCCTGAGCATTCTAGGCACACTCCGACCTCAGGGCCTTTGCACTTGCTGTTCTTCCTCCGGACTGCTTTCTCCTATACAGTCCTCATGGTTCACTTCCTCACTTCATACTGCTTCTGTTAAAATATCACATTCTCCAAGGGGCCTTCTTACTCACCTACACACACAGGCTCCTGACCCTTCTGGATGTTTTAATTGTTATATTTATCACTACCTGATAACTTACCCTTTTTTGTTCATTGCTAAAATCCTTCTAGAAGATAACCCCTGATAACAGACTTTGTTTCCTGCTATATCCCCACCAGGGAATTAATTCATTCACTCAACAAATATTTCATAACTACCTACTATGATCCAGCAATTCCTTAGTTACTTATCTGAGACTGAAATTCATTGATATTTGCATGCTTCCTAATTTTTAAGGAATTTTAAATGTCCCAAAGAACTGGAACTGAAAATGCCATTTTGGAATGTAGAGAAAGGTTAAGCCAGAGACACTATCTGTGGCAGCTATGGAGGTGTGTCGCTTAAATCTCCTTTCAAGAGGCAGCTGCTCCAGGAGTCCCCTCATTGGACAGTTTTGCTGCAGGGTCTTCAGCACCCTCAAAATGTCCCTGCCCAGGCTGTACTGAACATGGCAAGCTGCTGCAGTTGGGCCTTTCCTGCCCAAGTGAGGCTCCTCTGGTGGGCGTTCTGTGCTCTGCAGCTGCAATCCAGCTGGCGATGTTCTCAGCTGTACTGCAATCTGAGACAACTCCTCCCCAGTTCTCTCTGCTCCCTCCTCTCCTCTCTCAGGTGTTTGTTGAGGCGTGGTTGGGAGGCTCTCCCTGTCACTCAGCTTCTCTCCCCTTTCTCTTTCACGGGCATTTGCCCTAATGGATTGCTCACTTTTCCGATTCTGTCTTGTGGTTTGTTTCTAGATGGAGCAGCCCTTCCCTCAGGGTAAGAGGGCCTCAGGATAAGCCTTCAGGACTCCGCTGCCATTTCCTAAGGCCAACTCTGAGCTCACTGCAGAATTCTCTAGGTGGTAGCAGTGGTTCTTGTATGATGTTCCAGTAATTGCTGCACTTATTTTATACACAGCAAAAAGTGACAGAGCCAGCATTGACCCTAAGAGCCAGTGGGGACTGTGTATCTTTAAGGCCTAAATATAAGCTATTTCAGAAGACAGAAGTCCAACAGGAGTGACGTATCATGTAGCTCTTGTGGGGGGGGGGGGGGGGGGGGGGAAAGCATGTTCAAAAGCTGCATTATTTAAATGAGAAATGCATATATTTAGAGGGAAGTTCCATAAAAGTCATTTGAGATTCATTTTCTTTCAATGACCGTATTCAACATTGTCTGTTATCTCTGTATATCAATAGTTTAAAATATTCTTTCATAGACCTGCCTTTTCAGAAACATCTTCTATGTCACTATATTTTTAATTACTTTCTTAGTGTAATTTATTATGCTGGAACTAATTGTGTTTTAATTAGAAATGCTTTGCTAAAGAGAAGAACTCATCAGTTTGCGGTGGTGTTTCTGGTGCAACTACAAAGCACGTCTCCTGTTTTTCTTAGGATTTTTTATGAGGGGACAGCCACATAATGTGTGTTTAATATTTGTTGTAAATATTTATTAAAAATCCTGTTTACTTGCCTCCATAACTCTAAGTTGTTCCTCTTTAATTTTTGCTTATTTTAGTTGCTATGGCAACTGTTTTGACTACTGTGACAGTTTCCCTGCCTAAGAAAGTTACTTTGAGTGACCACCCACTCCTCTTGAAAACACATTTCGCTTTCTCCTTCCTTCTGCACGCTGAGAGGTAGTTGTTGAATATTTTAGGAATAATTTCTTCACCTCTTTTCTGGCAAGAGTCAGGGAACCCTCCCAGAATCTGAGCATCCAGATTGTGCCTCACAATCCCCACAGCAGAGACGTTTCCGGGAGGGAAAACGACCTAGACAGATCCAGAGTGTTCAGCATTTCAAACTGGCCTGCTTTACAAATCAGGTCCCAGAGATTTAACATCTACATCGTCAAGTAAAAGATAAAGTGGGAATCCTTAGCTGTTAGTGACCATAAAGTCAGTCGTTAGAAACAGTTTGGCCTCTCCCAGGTGACTAATCCGGGCATTTCATTTCTCCCCCAGACTCACTCATAGTTAAGCTGATTAAGTCCTCAAAGAACCAAGGATATTTCTGAGACCTTGTATCTAAGTTCTTTCAGGCTGCTATAACAAAATGCCGTGCACTCGGCAGCTATAACCAGCACATTTATCCCTTACAGTTCTGGAGGCTGCGATGCTTAAGATCAAGGTGCTGGTAGATTCGGTGTCTGGTAAGAACCCATTTCCCGATTCCAAGATGACTCGTACTGGCTGTGTCCTCACACGGTGGATGAAAAGGGCAGCCGTCTCCCTGGATTCTTTTATAAGGGTACTAATCCCATTCATCTCCCAAGGCCCCCACTTCCTAATTCCATCACATTTGGGATTAGGATTTCAGCATATGAATTTTTGGTGGGGGAGAGCACAAACATTCAGACCATAGGACCTTGGTAAGCACCATTAGGCCAAATTTTATTTTATTTTTTAAATATGTAATATGAGAGATCAGAAAAGATGGTATACTTTCCTTTGTTGCTTTTCAATAGCCTTCATCAACTCTTCCAAGCCAGGTGTCTTAGAAAGTTGACGACGCTGTTTATTCCTGAGGTAAGAATATAATGAAAGGGGTGGACTAAATCTTTCCACTTGACGCTAGAATAAGCGTTCTGTGTATCTCACTGTCATTGCTGGAATGGGCGCTTTAAATGCTCATGGTTGATTATGGAGGGGGAGGCATTTTCAGTTTCGTTCCTATGGGATTTGGAATGGAAGAGAGACAGCAGGTTTATCACCTTTAGAAGCTGCTGAATAACGCACTTCACTGACTCTTGTCATCTGAGAATGTGCTCTGTTGTGTCAGGGAGACACAGGGCAGAGTCTCCCCACCCAGGAATGACCTCTTCTGTTCACTGTACGCCAACATGCCCTTGAAAAGGGGAGAAAATGACAACTGTGCTGTGATGACTCGTCGGTGGCAGCAGCTTCTTGGCCTGATTGTAGACTGAGGCCGGCTTGGGCAGAGTGGGATAGAGGAGTTGGAGCAGGAGCAAACACACGCTGACCTCCTGTGCAGAAACCACATTTTCAACAAGTCTAAGTCAACCCAGAGTTACAAACTCTGGGTTTCCCTTATGCTTAGCTTTGTATTCTAGCTCACTGGAAATAGACATACACTAATACCATTGCTCTTTTTAAAGATCTGCATAGCAGAAATGGATTCCCTGTCAAAATGTATTTGTAGTTCTGCCTCATATTATATATTATCTGCATCCTCTTGGGTGACTTGCCTAACCTCAGTTAAGATCAGTTTTCTCATCTGTAAGGTAGGGATGTGGTGTTTACCTCATTTGTCTTTGGTGGTTAATAATAATCAGTACTAGTAACATTAATAATGATTACTATTACTGTGTTTTATATTAATAATCAATACTGGGCCAGGTGCAGTGGCTCATGCTTATTAATCCAGTGCTTTGGGAGGCTTAGGCAGGAGGACTGCTTGAAGCCAGGAGTTTGAGTTCAGCCTGGACAACATAGCAAAACTCTGTCTCTACAAAAAAAAAAGATTTTTTTTAAAAATTAGCCAGCCATGATGGTGAATGCCTGTAGTCCTAGCTACTCATGAGCCTGAGGCAGCAGGATTGCTTGAGCACAGGAGTTTGAGGCTACAGTGCTATGATTGTACCGGGAGTTTAAAGCTGGAGTACTATGATTGTACCACTGCACTCCAGCCTGGATGACAGCAAAATTCTGTCTCTTAAAAAAAATCAATACTGGCCGGGCGTGGTGGCTCATGCCTGTAGTCTCAGCACTTTGGATGGCCGAGGTGGGTGGATCATGAGGTTCAGGAGATCGAGACCATCCTGGCTAACACAGTGAAACCCCATCTCTACTAAAAATACAAAAAATTAGCTGGACGTGGTGGCGGGCACCTGTAGTCCCAGCTACTCGGGAGGCTGAGGCAGGAGTATGGTGTGAACCCAGGAGGCAGAGCTTGCAGTGAACCGAGATGGCGCCACTGCACTCCAGCCTGGGCAACAGAGCGAGACTTCCTCTCAAAATAAAATAAAATAAAATAAAATAAATAAAATACTAATTTACTTACTTTAGAGTATGTATCAAGCGCTCTAATGCCCAGAAATAACCTGTGAGATAGGTATTGTGGTTGATGTTGTTGTCTCCATTTTTAGAGATGAAGAGATGAATATCTAACAACATTTGGATCAGGTTTATCTAAAACCCTAAAGCCTATGTAAAATACCCAATTGTTTCTGCTGCTTGTGAGTTGGTTTTTATGCTTACATGTTTCTGTCACCTTCCACAGGAAGCTGTAATGTGAAATATGTACCACCAGATAAAATAATGGAAGAGGGATTTAGATTGAAGGGAAAAAAGTAAACAAGGGGAGAATACATCAAATGAGGGTTAAATTTAGCAGGCAGCAACTCTCCAGGCAGCAAAAATGATCTGTAAAGTTGAAAGAGGTGAGCTTCAGGTTTGCTTCTGGTATTCGTGGTGGCTAAAGCAACGTAGAAAACACAGTTGTCCTAGGGTTCACAGTGTCCATTAGATTGTAAGGAAAGCAACAGGTCAGTAGGAACAGAATTTTTCCTGGTCCTAGGATCTGAGAAAAAAATTCTTACAAAATGCATGAGGTAATGAAAATACTCCCCCATAAAAAACTGTAATAAGTACGGAATGTTTCAGTAGCACAGTTGTTCAGTTATCTATGTGGTAGGATTCACGGGGGATCCATAAGAAATGCAGTAATTAAAACCAAAACACTTCAGAAGCCCATCTGACCCTTCGTGGTGATTACTGGCATCAGTGACAAGGAGAATAGTAGAGCCTTCTTCAGGTATGACTGCTGAGCAGTTACCTGGGCCCACTCCTGAGCGGTGTCAGTCTTTCACGTGTCAGCCTCAAAGCAGGTGTAGCATATTGTTCAAAACACTTAATCTCCATGCCTCAATGTCCTCACCTGTAAAATAGGTATACTAGTGAAGCAGCGTTGTTTGTCTGGGGTAATACCTGAGGTTCGTTGTCCCACAGCCATGGAAAACTAGGACGTGGGCACACCAGAGTGAGGTTAAGAGTGGAAGTTTAATAGACAAAAGAAAGAGAAGAGCTCTCTGCACAGAAAGGGGTCCTGGAGAAAATGGGCTGCCAGTTCTGCAGTGAAATGCAGAACGTTTAATAGATAAACTTAAGGAGGGGGTGTGTGATTTACATAGGGATGAAAGATTGATTGGACCAGGCGTGTCATTTGCAAGTGTGCAAAGAAGCTGGCCACTCCACCCTAATCTTTTATTATGCAGATGGGTTCTCTAGCTGGCTGGTGCCATGTTGCCTGGTCCTACCTGTACACGTGGTGACAAAGAAAAGAGAAGATGGAGCCTCTGTGTTAAACATACCTGGCTTCCAGGTAGCCTTTTCTCTTGGCACAGCTGCTGGCATTCACCCGTGCAAGTTTCCAGCTTGCTTATCTATGTCTGCAGCTCAGTTTTTCAGGCCGCTCTTTGTTAGAAAAGAAATGATTTGGGGGCTACTTTTTATTAAAAGGGAAGCCTTGCTGAGGACCCCTTGTACCCGCACTATCTGCCTGATAATTTCTTTCTAACTCCTGTATCAATAATGAGAATGGTACCTCCCTCATAGGAATGTTGGGAGGATAATAAGTTAATGTATAGAAAGGACTTAGAGCATTGCCTGGCTCTTAGTAGGCACTGTATATGTTACCTAGCAATAGTAGGCATATTATTAGGTGCCACAGGCCTCTTGAATTGCTCATCAGGGGACTAGAACTGCATCTCCCTATTGGATTCCAGTTGAGCATCAGTTACTGATGGAAGGGGGACAGGTCTATGTTTAACGACTTAACCCAATAGGAACATCTGTCCAAATAATCAAAGGCCATGGAAAGGAATGCAGGGGCTACACATGCTCTTGTTTTGTCTGACAGACTTTTTTCACCAGGTAATACTTGTAGCACATAACAGGGGTCTGTGATGGAGCGGCTACAGCTGTGCCCTCCAGCTCCTCATGTGAAATGTGAGCTGAGAGGCCCAGTGTCCTTTATCTCATGGAATCTTAAAGCAGTTGGGAGAGGCACAAATGGAATGAACATTCTGCATCCTTCCAAGCAGAGACCAAGCTCATGAAGGTAAAAGCAACTTAATAAGGACCCATGCCCATCTATTACATCAGTCCATAAATCATTCTGAGGGCAGGATATCATCACCAAGGGCTTTAGTTTAACTTGAAAAAAGTAAAACTTTGTGGTTCTGAGAGAGGAAGTGTTTGTGCAGAATCACAAAGGATCTGCTAGGTATGAAGCTTAAAGGATTTCCCTGGAATAAGGAGAGGAAATAAATAAGCCATAAAGCATCTCTTGGGTTCTGAGCTTTCAGGATCTGATAGAAAGCTGGACCTCTTGGTTAATTCTAAACCAGACTCCACCTGCTTTCCCAGTCTGAAGGCCACACCCATCATTCTCCCTGGTTTATGAGATCTCTTTGGTGGTAGTCACGCATAATGTGATTTAAATTGGATGAGATCCCTTATGGCCTCTTCCTCAGGCTCCTGTTTGTTTCTCTCCAACCTTGACAAGGTCTTTTTAACTTCCTCTCCATTCTTATCAAACCAGGAAGCAAGGAGGGTGAGTCCCATGTGTACCTAGTGGAGTCTACCTAGGCAGTGTTCATTTATTGACAGTTCAACAATCTTCTGGTGATAGGCAGAGCGGGCCCTGCTTGGTCAAGGTTGCCCGAGTCTGACAGGCATGGGCTTTGGAATCAGAGAAGCTGGCTTGAATTTCAGGTTTGTTACTACTGACTGTGGCTTTGAAGACTTTAGTCTCCTCTGAACCTTTTTCCCCACTTCTCTCTGAAACCGCATTGGCCAATATGGTAACCACTAACCACATGTGGCTATTGAAATGAAAAATTAATTAAAATAAAAAATTCAGCAGCTTGGTTGCATTACCCACATTTCAAGTGCTCCCTGTGGCTCATGGTGAACGTATTGGGCAGAGCCCATCTGGCACATTTCCATCATCACGGTAAATCCGTTGGACAATGTTGATCTAATCTAAAACCTTGCAGAGTTATCATGAGATTTATATGAGATAGTATTTGTGAAATGCCTCACACAACAGCCCTAAAATGGTAGCTATTTTCTCATAAATACGACCATTTAGTCAGCATTTATTTTGTCCCAGGTACTTAGACATTCTCAATATTAATTCTTTGAAAGCCCTGTGAGTTGGTTTCAGTTTTCCAATTTACAGCGAGGAAAAGTGAAATATGGCAAAGTTAAGCAGAATAACTGCTAAGATTCTCCAGCAGGTGCCTGGCGAGGAGGCTGACATTCAAACCCAGGAACCGGTCACTACAAGGCCTGGGCCTCAAAACCACTGTGGACTGCCACCTCTTGTGAAGGTCTTCTTTCCCAGAAAACACAATTTTGTGATAGAATGTGAAAGCCTACTCCATTTCACATTTCTCTACGTCCTAATGTATCTGTCCAGTGACAAATACAAAAAAGCACCTGGCCAACTAATGTTTAAATAAGGTACAGTTAAAACTTTTACGATCTAGTCCGAAATAGCTGTCCCTAGCTAGTAATAAGACTTGACTACACCCTATTTGAAGATGCCAACTTCACAGTAAAAGGATACAGACATTTGCAGTTAACTTGGGAAGTGATGGTGGGAGAGAGGGCAAGAGAGAAAGGGTAAGAAATAACTACAACTCACAAGTAAAATAAAATCAACTACCACTTAGCTGTATCCCCATCCAAAGAATTTCCTCCACTTCAATCAGAGTATTTGGCCTGCTGAGCTCTCTGACATTCCTTATGGGGGGATTAAACTTTATTGAACAGAATCACTTTAAAAATTGAAATAAAGGAAACATTTTTAATCTTAGTTGATTTGAAAGTAACTTGAATCTTTGAAATCTTCGAAAGATGGGTTGTGATATTGATTAATGTTGAAACAGCATGTGTGGGGGAAAATATACTAAAAATAACACACAAGTGGAAAACATACTCTATCTTTGATAAGAGAGGGAAGTGTCTCTGTAAGTCTGTAGTGGCACAAACCCCTCAGAGCTGGGATCTCTGAGCCAGAAATAGCTTCTAGCAATGGTGATCTCCAGCAAAAGTGATTCTTGACTCTCAAACAGAATGCCCTCTGGCCTCCACTTTAGTAGTTTCACATAGGTGTTCCTGTCCCTTTCTAGCCTAGTTCTCTAGTGGCCTAAGAAGAGTTGGGCTGGATGAGCTAACACGTCCTTGAGCTCTAAGGTGTGACTGACGAATTTTAACTAATATGAGAATTAAAATTCTGCTCACCCCACCCCACCGCCCCCAGGAAATTCTCTTATGGTTTGTTTCTTTACCAGAAAATTCTGTTACCATTTAACTGCAAAACAAATAGATTCACAAAGGAGAAACGTTCCAGCTTTCTTTTATGATCTCCCCTGCAGTGCTCAGATCTGGAGGAGGATTTTTCTCACAATGGGACTTCACAATAGCCTGGCCTCAGTCTGGTCAGGGAGTCACAGCCCACTTTCAGGTCAGGAGGGATTCATGTGAAATTTAAAACTGCTGTCAGGGAAAAAAGACTAGAGATGATGTGTCTCTACTCACCTGAGGGTATGGTTATTATGTTTGTTAGTAGGAAGTGGTGAGAAAACAAATTAGATTGTGTTTTAGTTCCTTTCAGCTGATTACCTCTCATCCCTCGGATTTGCTCTCTGATTTTTCATGGGTGGTTTGAAGCATTTGGTCCGAGAACCTTTCAGCCACAGTTGATGAACTGTTGTGGGTTTTGTCTTGAGCCTGGTCTTTAGTGTCAGCTGAGTGTCATTCTAAGATCCCCCTGGAGAATTTCTATTCTGATAATTGCTTCTCTTAACAACTGATATGTTTTTATTTTATGAGCTGGACAGGCACCTAGTAAATATATTTTTCCCTTTTTTGCTTTTGTTGCTAGGTAGCCCAGAGCCAAATTGCTATTCTGTTATAACTGTGTACGACCTTATGACAGGCATTTCTGAGAGCTGCCTTTTACTCTGGCCTTATTTTACTATTCCACTTTATTTTTCTTCTCTTTGCCCAGATTTCTCATCCTGTTTTGAAAATGATTTCTTCACAGTGTCAAACAGTGTTCCTGGTTCAATAGGAATTCCCAGGAAGTGCCTCAAAGTCACTGCCAACCTGGAATATGAGTTTGTATGCATTACAAAAAGGGGCTCCTGACTTCAGGCAGACAGCCTCAACCAGTGCCCTTGTAAATGCACTTCTATCCTTGGCAGTCCTCCAAGAACTTCCTTGATGGGTTCTGGGCCTGGTGCAGCCCCCTCAATTTGAGCAACTTCTTGTTTATTTGTTTTACATATTGGCCTGCTGCAAAATCTTTTATTTAAAAAAAATTCATTTGTTCATTCATTTTTAAGTTAATTTGTTAGTTTTATGGTGCTTTTGATGTGCTAGGTGCTAGAACACAAAGGTAAACAAGACTGCTTCAGGGACTCTGCCTTCTTGGAGGTTGTTGCATTCTGATGCGGGAGCCAGTCACTAAATCAAGGATCAGGGAGAGCCTCTCTGAGGAGGCGATGGTGAAGACAAGGTCTGTAGAATGAAGAGGAGCCTGATGCACCAAGGGCAGGAGAAAGAGACTTCTGAGCAGCAGGAACTGCAAATGCAAAGGCCCTGATGCTAGAGAGAGCTTGAGAGGTTGCAGGAAAAGAGTTCTTATGGTTGTGAACAAGAAATAGAAGGAGACTTGTTACTGAAAGTGAGAGGAAAAGATGCGGCAAAATTAAGGATGACTCTTAGTTTCAATAAGTGAACAGAGAGTGGCATGAGATAAGATTTGAAGGACCCAGATCATTCAGGACCTTTTCGGCCACGGTAAGGAGTTGGGATTTTATCTTAAATGTAATAGGAATCCATTAAATGGTTTTAATGAATTGATTCAAAGTTTAAAGAATCAATCGGGTTCCTGTGGGCAGCAGAAAGAACAGAAGTGAGAATATCAATCCATGGGAGAGATAATATTGATTTGGGCCAAGATGGTGATGGAGAGGGAGTAAAATGGGTGCATATTCAAAATATTATAGAAGTAGACTTGTTACTGAAAGTGAGAGGAAAAGATAAGGGGAAATTAAGGATGACTCTTAGTTTCAATAAGTGACCAGATGCTAGTGACATTTATTGAACTAAGGAAGTACTGTGATGGAGAAACTTGGAGAGAGGGGAGAGAATAAAGAATTCAGTTACGGACATACTTATTTCAAGACATCCTAGTGGAGATGTCAAATAGCAAATATTTGAACTCACAGGGGAGAGGATAGGGCTGCTATTACAAATTTGAAAGTCATCAGGAAATAGATGATGATGTAGACACAAGATTGAATGAAATCTAGGAACACAGTGGAAATGAGAATTCCCAGAACCAAGTCCTGGGACTATGTAAAAGTTGAGTACAGAAGGAAAAGGGGAGAAATTAGATTAAGGTAATGGAGCACAACCAAGATTGGAGAGTGTTTCAAGAAGGAAGGAATAACCAACCTCTCAGAGATCAAATCAGATGAGAAAGGGAAGATGTGTACCCTTATTTTGCAGCATGCTGGACTGGCCAGAGAAGTTTTAGAGGGTGATAGAAATGGAAGCCAGATATAGTTGCTCAGATGGTATGAAAAGAGGCAATGGGAACAGTGAATATTTCCAGGATATTATGTCCTAAAGAGGATCAGGGACATGCGGTAGTAAGTGGAAGTAGGAACAGCTAGAACACATTTGTGTGCTGATGGGAATGATCTAGTGAAGAAAAAGAACAAAGCTGATGTGTGTTAGGTGGTAAAAAATGAAGGATTGAAGTGCTTGTGTAGGTTAAAGAAGATTGAATCTAGAGCAGATGCTGGGGGGTTGACTTTGTCAGGGGAAAGCATGCTTTATTGGGGGAAAGAAAGAGAATTGTGTCCACCTGATGGCTTTTCCTTGCTTTGATGAAGCACTGTAATTGGGTGAATGTGAACAGGTTTCAAAAAAGCAGTGGACTCATCCTCTCAAAGAGTAGGTAACCATTGAGAAAGAAATATAAGATTGAACATCACTGTTGACTATCCATTTGAGGTTTATAATCTTGAATTTAAACTAAAGCCAGACAGTTCCATTTTGTGATTTTCACCACCAAGTTTGGTGACAAAATGTGCATAAAATAGACTTCATTTTTTGGCCAAGAAAACACTAAATGAGACATGGACGTTCCGAACCACCTGTGAGGGAGTGATTGCAATATTGGGCTGCTTTGGATATAAGCTACATAAGGATGGAAGTAAAAAGAGGAGGGACTGGTGGGTTGTGAGAGATTGGGAGGGACAATCAAAAGGGATATTTGACTTTGCAAAGAAGTCAATTATAGGAGGGGAGAACAAACTATAGAGCTAGGGGCTAGAAGGACCAGACGGAATTCTAAGAGTGAGATATTCGGAATTGAAATGTCCAGGTGGTAATGGCAAGCTCTAGGGGTACTTGGGGAAAGGAAGAAAAAAATTTTATATTTAAGGAGGCCAAGGAAATCAAAGTTCACTCTCAAAATAAGTTGGAAACCCATTCTTATTTATTATTTGTATTTCTTGAGTCATCTCAAATCCTTACTTGGAATTAGGTGATAGGGTGCACATAAGTAATGATAGTGGCTGATTCATTGTGGGTGTACTATATAAATACCATTTTAGGATGTACTTTTGGACACTGTATACCAAAGTTCTTCATTGCCATCAGGATATTGCTTGGGATGTATTTGGAAATGGCCTAATTCTCATGTCTTGATTAGTTGATAATTCTCATTTTTTTAGTCAGTAACAACATAAGACCCGCCATGGCCTTTTGGGTAATAGCTAATGCCTTTTAGGTGGCACACAAGACCCTTGCAATGAAACAATTCTTCTATACATGTCCCATCACACCCCTGTCACTCTCTTGAGGTGTTCTAGCCACACCAAACAAATTTCTAATGTGAGGTCAAGAGCTGCTCACTCTGCCTGGCATGAAGGCTAAAATATCAACTTCTGGGTTAAGCCTTTTCTAAAAGGTTGAACTGTCCAAAAATGCCATTTTGAAGGGTCACAAAATGTCATATACTGACCCTTTCATATTGTTAGTAATTTGCTACCACTATTACAAGTCTGAACCATGTATTATTGGTAGAGCTATTACTTGCTGAATTGGAATTCTGTGTTACGTGCTTTATGTTCACCATCTCATTTAATTCCAGCAATAAACCCAAAAGGTAGGTGGAACTACTTCCACTTGTTAGACAAGGATCCTGAAATTTAGAAAGGGTCTTTCTGGGAGAAAGTACATAATAAGTGGTGGAACTGGGTTTTGACTCCAAAAGCAAAGGTCATACCATGCTCTTTCCTTTGGTGTTATTCATGGCAGTGACAGCAGTACAGAGCACATGCCTGATACAGAGTTGGAATATGTAAATACATACGATAATTCTTCATCTGCCAGAAAACTACCCAGATTGAAGGCTGCTTTGTTCAGGGACCCCTAGGAATACTTTATGATGGCCTAGTATCTTGACATTGGATTTACCTTGATAATTGTTGTTGTTCCGCTGTAATTTAGAAATATAAATTTTAACAGTAATTTTTAACAGAAACTAAGAGTCTGAACGGCCCTTAAAACCTTAATCCTGTAATTACTGTTTATTTGTTTTAAGGCACTGCCTTGATCCATGTTTGCCAGACAGGTTCCTAATTGCTGGCATTGAAATGATCTAGAAAGCCAGTTTCTTCAGCTCATGAAAAGAACATGTAGATTTATTGAAGTGTGGATGCTAAGTATTGGTGTAATGCAGTCAGAGGGCACAGAGCATCTATGTTCATTTCCCAAACACCCTTTTTCTCTCATTGACATGGACTTTTCCTCTCATTCCTAAGCATAATGGTGCTCTAGTAAGACAAGAAGTTGGTTGGCAAGTGTAACACAGCTGCTCTGATGCCTTGAATTTGGCTAATATTCCTTCTTTATTCAAACTTGATTCTGTAGCTTTCACTGAGTTTCTGGTGTCAAAGTTCAAAGCAATGGTTGTCAAACTTTCGTGTGTGTCGGAATCTTCTAGAGGGATTGCTGGGTCCCATCCCCCCCCAGACTCTGACTGAGTCCATCTGGGCTGGGGCCCTATATTCTGCAATTCAGTAAAGCTCCCAGCTGATGTTCATGTTGGTAGTCTAGCACCTACATTTTAGCTTTCAGGTCTGTTCAAGACCTGCTTTACAGAACACCAAATGAGGTTAGATAAAAAAGCAAAAATCTCAGCAAATAACTGAATGCTGGATTTTACAGACAAAAAAAAAAAAAAAAAAAGGAAAAGAAAAAGAAAAAGACACAAAACAAAAACCAGTGACTTAAAAAATAATGTATCTCCTGATTTTTGACATCAATGGGCTAGAACTTGGGAATCC
The DNA here is from genome assembly GCF_002776525.5 of Piliocolobus tephrosceles. Lineage (NCBI taxonomy): Eukaryota > Metazoa > Chordata > Mammalia > Primates > Cercopithecidae > Piliocolobus > Piliocolobus tephrosceles. Next base: position 52,809,098 of record NC_045453.1, on the reverse strand, counting down.
TTCTTCCAGATGTTAAGGAAACTTTCTTCTCTATGACTTTCACGCCTTCAGTCAGTATGCTTTGTTCTTAAACCTATCCTAGAGCGAGATGTTTTATTAAATTGATCAGTTTTACAATACAAAAATGAAAGCAAAGGATTTTCAAAATGAAAACATTCCATAATACAATAAGAATTGTGGATATTAGATGTGAAAGAGTGATTTCTAATTTGCCTTTGAAGCTCAACAATATTTGCATTTTTATTAGATTCAAAATGGTATGAGTCATGAAGATCAACACATTTCTTTTTGACAGGAATCCTTTGTGTTTGAACCCAACTGCCTCTTCAAAGTGGATGAGTTTGGCTTCTTTCTGACATGGAAAAGTGAAGGCAAGGTATGGCCCAAGAACAGCAAGTTGTTCTTTCTGCTTTGTGGTTTAAGCCATTTTGTTTCTCAGCAAGTAGACTGAGTGCTATTGATGAACCCTACCCTTATTCATTCATTCATTCAAGGTTTTAAAAACTGTGCCTCCATGTGCCAGGCATTGAAGTATACAGTGATGATTAAGGACATTATCCTCATAGATTCCAGTCTAGGAGCAAAGTTAGGCATTAAAAGATAAGTTACAAGTCATTGAATGTTGCGAAAGAGAACACTGGATTGTTAAAGAGCTTAATTTAATCTTGGGAGTTAGAAAGAATCTGCCAGAAGAAGAGATGCTTAAGCTGAAATCTAAAAGGTACATTAAAAGTGTGTTTATCTCATTAAACCCTGGGACTTAATTCGATGTATGGTACAGTGTCCACATTTAATGAACAATTGAGCTGAATTTAAGAAAAGAAGAATTATAGTTATATAAAAATTAGCATTTTTCTCATATTTCATGTACACACATATATTTAATGATTATTAACGATGTTTTTTATATAAAAGTAACAGATTTTAGAAACATTTTTATATTCAGCATTGCATATATATGTATATATGAAATGGAATACTTGGGGTCTTGATTATTTCTGATTATTTGCAATAATTATTGTTACATGGTTTTAATTCCCTCTTCAACGTGACTATAATAAGCATAGCCTTTATCATCAGTAATTTTTGCCAAGCACTTTGCCTGTGTCATAGGTATGGCATAATTTAAGCTCATTGCTGTGTTATATTCTCTCTCTTCAGGAAGGACAGGTGCTAGAATGCTCCCTCATCAACAGTATTCGGTCAGGAGCCATACCAAAGGTACCTGTGATTGGTATTTGCTTTTCTAAACATGGATTTACTTATATTGGAAATCGCCATGACTTCTAGAGATAAAAAGTTCACTCTTTGTATCCAGGCTACTTGAAACATTTAATCTCAGTTTTGAGAATAACATGTGGTTGCTGGTTGTGGTAATGCCACATTTATTCACATGAAACCTCTGTGACTCTCCTCTGTTGAGAGAGAGGCTTTGTGGACAAGCAGACCCTAATAAAAGGCTTTTCTATCCTGTTGCCATATTCCAGGTCCTCCGACAACTACAATCAAAACTCTAAACAAAGACCCTCACATCTAGTTTCTAAATCAAAAATTTTAGGCCAGACACAGTGGCTCACACCTCTTAGCACTTTGGGAGGCAGAGGGAGGCAGATCCCTTGAGCCAAGGAGTTGGAGACCAGCCTGGGCAACATAGTGCAACCCTGTCTCTACAAAAATTAGGGTGTGTTAGCATGTGCCTGTAGTCCCAACTACTCAGGAGGCTTCTGTGGGAGGATCCCTTGAGCCAGGGAGGCAGATGTTGCAGTGAGCTGAGAATGCGCCACTGTTCTCCAGCCTGGGTGACAGAGCAGAGACTCCGTACCTCCCCCAACCAAAAAATTCGTAATACCTTTCTTATCAGTTGATTTCAAGGAATATATAGTGTTACAAATTTCACCTCTACAGGTTTTCGAATAATGCTAAGTATCTGGGCCCTTATGTGTATTTTTACATTAAATGTGGTTGCTTTTTACCAAGTTTCTTCCTCCATGCTCTGTGATCTAACTTATTTTTTTCTCTGTGTACCTCTATACAGGATCCCAAAATCTTGGCTGCTCTTGAAGCTGTTGGAAAATCAGAAAATGATCTGGAAGGTCGGATAGTTTGTGTCTGCAGTGGCATAGATCTAGTGAACATTAGTTTTACCTACATGGTGGCTGAAAATCCAGAAGTAACTAAGGTAGCTTCAGTTAAATGGCCTCCTTCTCTTCCCCTCCCCCCAATGTATATATGTTGTGTGTTTAATTTTATGTGTGCTATATTTTTATATACTTAAATTGTATGATAATTTAAAAGGTAGCATTGCTCTTCTGACATGTTTCTGTAGAAAATCGGCAAGCACAATACCCTTTTAGCATGTCGCTCCTGTGGGCCAGCAACCCAAATACCTACTATGATATGTTGTAGGGAAAACTAGTCCAGCACTTCTCCAACTTGAGTGTATACCAGAGTCCCCTGTGCTCTTGCTAAAATGCAGATTCTGATTCAATAGGTCTGAGGATCCTTTTCTAACAAGCTCCCAGGTGGCATGGATACTACTCATCTGACAACTACGGTTTGAGTAACAAAGGTCTAGGTCAATACCACCCAGTAGAAATGCAATGTGAGCCACATATATAATTTAAATATTTCTTGTAGCCATGTATTAAAAGTAATAAGATACAGGTAAAATTAATTTTAATAAAATATTTTGTTTAATCCAGTAGACCTAAAATATTGTCATTTTAATAGGAGACCAATATAAAATTTATTAGTGACATATTTTACATTCTTTTGCTCATACTAAGTCTTAGAAATCTGATGTGTATTTTCTTTTCTTTTTTTTTTTTTTTTTTTTTTTGAGACGGAGTCTCGCTCTGTCGCCTGGGCTGTAGTGCAGTGGCTGGATCTCAGCTCACTGCAAGCTCCGCCTCCCGGGTTTACACCATTCTCCTGCCTCAGCCTCCCGAGTAGCTGGGACTACAGGCACCAGCCACCTTGCCCGGCTAGCTTTTTGTATTATTTAGTAGAGACGGGGTTTCACCGTGTTAGCCAGGATGGTCTCGAACTCCTGACCTCGTGATCCGCCCGTCTCGGCCTCCCAAAGTGCTGGGATTACAGGCTTGAGCCACCGCGCCCGGCCCTGATGTGTATTTTCAAATCAGGCTAACCACTTTTAGGTGTTCAATAGCTGCATATGGCTAATGGCCACTATACTGGGTGGGCAGTGCAGGTCTGGATGGCTAAGAAATCCAAACTCTCCCTCCCAGTAAGTTATTAAAATATTGGGTTAAGATCAGTCTTTTAATACCCAACATACCATTGCCCTGGCAAGTGAGTCTCAAAGAGACTTCTCAAAGAAGTAGAAAGCCTCTTAAATATTTTTTCTGCTAATCACGTGTTTACAGGGTGATTTTACCTCTGTACAGAGCTCCCGTTATCTTTCTGTAATGTGTGTGAAAAGGAATAAGCCTTCACTTTCCATGGCAGAGAAGGGTTTGGGGGAATGGGGAGGCATTTTGTCCTCTGATTAACCCTATAATTGGAAGCTCAGTGTAGGCTGAATGAGAGAGGGTTTCTACAAGTGGAAACTCAGTGTAGGATGAATTTCTAATATCATTAGAAATACTGAATTTTAGAGCTAAAAGGAAATGTACAGGGAAGATTATTTGAGGACACTGAGATTACAAAACTTAACCATGAATCCAGAGATAACTTATGGCAGAATTGAGTTCTGTTGACCCCTAAACCATCAAAGCTCTATTACCCTCACTCACAAAGTATGGTCCTCATTCTAGAAGTGCTGCCCCCTCCTGGGAGCTTGTTACATATTTGACTCTCATGCCCACCCAGATGTTCTGATCCTGAATCTTCATTTTTGACAAGACTGTCCTGGTGACTTAGATGTACGGTGAAGTTTGAGAACTCCTGGTTTGTAACTTTGGAGGCAGAAATGGATGCTCCATGTCACATAAGAGTGTTTGGTTGTGTCCTTATTGTGGTGGTTTTATGCGATTGTTCATGTCACCTCACTTCAAGAGAACAGATTTTGCAGTTCCTTTAAGTTCTTTTATTACTCTGCTGAGATCAACTCCTTCTTTAATTACCAATTCATATTACAAGAAACAGGATGATGCAGTATGAGCTCAAATATTGGGGCTTTGGGGCCACATTGCCTCTATTCAAATCCTTGCTCGTCCCCTTCCTAGCTGTGTGAAGCAGATGTACAGCTGGACCTCTCAGCGCCTCATTTTCTTCATCTGTAAAATGGGAACAGTACCAGAATATCTGCTCTTAGGATGAGTGTGAGGCTTACATGAGTTATTACATGGGAAGCACTTTGCGTACTGCCTTTCTCATTGAAAGCCCTCAATATGTGTTTGCTATTAGGATGACAGAGGCACAGAATTTTAGGGTTGGAAATGGACCTTGGGAAGGGCTTCTCACCTCATTTTTCAGATGAGAAAAAGGAAGCCAGAGAGGTAAAGGAACTCTGAGACCACACAGCAAGCTGGGCCAGAGTCCAACCTAAAACCAGGTCTTCTTATGCTCTATATGCTGCACCCACTTTGCCCTGTGCCCTGAACAAATACAGTCCTGGGGAGATGGCTCAAATCAGTATATCTCATAATGTTTTTGCTTTCCATAATTTGGTTGCTGTTAGTCTTGGCCCATTCTAAGAACCGTGTTCTGAAACATACTCTTGAGTAGATTGTGGATATGTACAGTTGACCCTTGAACAATGTGGGGGTTGGGGTACCATACCCCTGTGCAGTTGAAAATCCATGTGTAACTTTTGACTTCTCCCAAACTTAATAGCCTACTATTAACTGAAAGCCTTACTGATAATATCAACAGTCAGCTCACATACTTTTTGTATGGTATAGGTATTGCCTATTGTATTCTTACAATAAAGTAAGCTAGAGAAAAGCATATGTTAATAAGAAAATCATAAGGAAGAAAAAAATATGTTTATTGTCCATGAAGTGGAAGTTGATCATCATAAAAGTCTTTATCCTTATCATCCTCATGTTGAGTAAGCAGAGGAGGAAGAAGAGGAAGAGGTTGGTCTTGGTGTCTCAGGGGTGACAGAGGTGGAGGAGGTGGAAGTGGAATCAGGAGAAGCAGGCACATTGGTGTAACTTTCACTGAAAAAAAAAATCCATGTATAAGTGGGCCCACACAGTTCAAACCCATGTTGTTCCATGACCAGTGGTACATGTTTGAGGGTTGGGAGTGGCGGGATGTATACTTCAAGGTAAGATTTGAAGGTTTTCTCCTAATATCATTTACATGGAAATTTAAGAGCAGCTGGCCAGTAAGAGCTAAAAAATAATTCTGTATTGGATTTTTTTATTCAAACTCAATACTATTTGAGCATGCTCTTACTGAAGAAAGTAAGTGTTTCAGTTTCTGGGAACTATTGCATTGAATTTCATTAATAGCATAATATATAAATAAATATAAATCTTATTGTCCAAACTGGACAGTGCGTTGTTCTTTTGGTTGATTGACACTTGGAGAAAATATTGAGTACATTTTTTCACCAAATATACATGCATGTGGATACTCTTACCCACTTCCTTATCTCAAAACTTAAAATAAGTATTATTACCACTTTCAGCATTGACAGCATTTTCTCCATCACCACTGTTTTATTTCTATTCCTTTCTATGTGTTTCTGTTCCTAATAGAACACACAAGCCATCAAAGTGAAAGGCTTCATATGAAATACACATAGATATAATTACCTCAGTTCAAAATAATGGCAGGATACATAAATCAAATTGGGTCCATGAGAAATGTAGAGATCTCCCAGGGTACATGAAATATTGTTTGTGACTTAGTGAGTGGTTCTACTCAAACATGAGTATATTCTAGGAGCCCAGAATCATGGGGCCATGAAATATACTAACAGCCCTCTTACTCAGCCCTTGCAATGAGAAGCTGCATTTTTGGTCAGTTTATCACAAGAGTCAATTCGAGGAAGTAATCATTTTTTAAAATTAATTCATATATACCTTAAACACTGTAACTTAAAGCATATAAATGTTGTTCTATTGTTGACTAATCTTTTAATGTTAGTGACAAGCCTTTTCATTAACTATGGGTCTATTGAGTGGGTTTTATGTTTTTGGTTTTTGGGTTTTTTTTTTTGTTTTTTTGTTTTTTTGTTTTTCCCTATACTTTGAATGCCTCAGATAGCCAGTTTGGTTTCTTTAAAGTGGATCTGAGACTAAGGACACTCATTGGGCAGAGTGCAATGGAATGTAAAATCCTACAGTTCTGTGACTTTTCTCCCTAATCTTTTAGTTATCCTGTCTACACGAAATTTGAGAGAAATATTTTTAGCAACTTGCCTTTAAAGAAATCTTGCCAAAATATTCAACTAGAGAAATGACAACCCTCTTTTTTTCCACAAGATTCAATCATTGGTTTATGTAATTTTTATGACAACTGACAATAAATAGATTTGAAAACAAACATAAGTAACTCATGATAGACATGTAAGGTGAGAGCAAAAGCGTACAAAATATTGGAAAGTAGCTTGCCAGCTGGGAGAGTCCCGCACTCCCTGGGCAATCTGTGTATTTTGCTTGTCTTGTGAACACCTGATGAGCCTTGGTCTGACAAGTGAAATATAAGTTAAGTGAGTTTCTAGTATAGAACTTACTTGTGAGTATCCTATGAGATTCACAAGTCTTTCTTTAATTTTTAGGCTCTGATTACACTTAAGATCTGACCATTCAGAATAATTCACTTAACCCAACATTTAATCTAAGCAAAAGGGTCAACTTTGAACTTAGTGTCTTTTATACCAAAGACCACGTTCCACATGGAGAAAGCTTTCCTGACTTTCAGCAAGCCATTTTCCCTTCTTTATTTTTCTACTTCTCAAAGAGGGTCTCTGATAGTTTTTTTCTTATTCACCTGGGTGCTTTAAGAGTCAATGAAATATTGTGTGAAATCTGAGTTTCTCAGGATTGGATTTTAAATAAATACAAAACACTTTCTAGTGCATATGACTCTGAAAATATGATTCTGCTTTTTTCAGTAAAAGATAATAACATTGTAAGAGACACCTTGGTAGCTCACCTTGTCTTTTCTTCACCTTCTCTCTCTGCTTTGAGAGTAAATAAGCTTGCGTTGCCACTCTTACCTGTTTAGGAGATTTGTGCTCAGTTCCATATACCTGTCTCCTTTACCGATAAGTCCCAAATCAAAGCTTTCAACTCTTCTCATCTGCTTCTGCCACAGTCATTTTCATCTCAACTGATGTGCTCTCAGTTGCAGAGAACATGAACACCTTCCTCTTACGTCTTATGGTAGTCTGTTCACAAATACTGTTTGCTCTACCCTCAGCAGGTATCCAGAATCCAGCTGCTCCTCACCAACATCATCATGACACAGTGGTCAAGGCCAATATCATGTCTTCCCTCTTGTGCCCCAAGAGGTGTCTAATTGGTCTCTTTGCCTTAGCCATGCCCATTTTAGTCTAGTCTAAAAACAGCAGATGGAGGGATGTTTTGAAATGTAATTCAGATCACATCACTACACTGCTCAGAACCCTCCAACGCCCTGCTAGATATCATCCCCACCTCCCTTCACCTTTCTACCTTAATCTCTCTCTTTCCTCCTATGCATTTTCTTCTAGCCTCTTGGACTCAGCATTTCCTGTTCCTTCTGTCTGGATCACCCTCTTTCCCAGTTACACACAGACCTTTCTCCCCTACAGCCCTCATGTGTCTGCTGGAAAATTGCCTTAGCAGGAGCGTCCCATTTCACCAGCCTTCAGCACTTCCTCACTCCTTTTCCTGCTTTATGTTTCTTCTTAACACTACTTACTTACCATAATATCCATTTATTCATTTATTTTCTTCCTCTGTCTGCAGGACAGAGGGCTTCTCACCTCATTTTTCAGATGAGAAAAAGGAAGCCAGAGAGGTAAAGGAACTGAGACCACACAGCAAGCTGGGCCAGAGTTCAACCTAAAACTAGGTCTTCTCATGCTCTATATGCTGCACCCACTTCGCCCTGTGCCCTGAGCAAATACAGTCCAGGAGAGATGGCTCAAATCAGTACATCCCATAATGTTGTACACCTCAATTTTGCACCTGTTCTATTGAGGTATTTATGTTGACTAAATGAATTCCAACCCAGGTGATAAAGATGTATAATCCTTAATGTTGTACACCTCAGTTTTGTACAGTTTAGTTGTTAGAACAGCTAGGAAGGTGATCCTTTGACAACAAGACTGAGAAAATGTGATTCAATGATAGTCTAAAGGGAACACAAAAATCTGGGATCCCGTGTGTTATTTTTAGAGTCACATTTCAGGATGTAATAGGGCTGCTGCTAAGAATCCATGATGAGACTGGAGGTTTTGACCCTGGTGTCCTGGCCTCTTTCCAGTTTGGATCATTATATCTCCTGCTTACCTAAATCCTTCCTGTTGTTACAGTTAGAAAATTTAGCTTTCATTTCCTCTCCTGAACAACAAACAGTCTGTTAAAAAGAATTACTAACAAAGTGCTGTCATATTTACCCTAAACCTAGTATGCCTTTCAGTAATAGGTGAGTCTTATATGTCATAAAGCTTAAAACATTTAAGAATAAATGCAACCTACTAAACATTAAAAAAAAAAAAAAAATTAGCCGGGTGTGGTGGTGGGTGCCTATAATCCGAGCTATGCTGGAGGCCGAGTCAGGAGAATTGCTTGAACCCAGGAGGCAGAGGTTACAGTGAGCCGAGATTGTGCCACTCCACTCCAGCCTGTGCGACAAGAGTGAAACTCCGTCTCAAAAAAAGAATAAATGCAGCCAAATGAATCTATTTTCCCATTTTTTTCTAAACTGTAAAGCTCTTTTTTTTTTTTTTTTAAATTCTGGAATCATTCTCATCTTTTTGCTCACTGTTTTACAAGAAGCTATACAAATAATTGAATACTGAGCTTTCTAATAAATTAATTTCATTAGAAAAGCAATGTTAGTTCCTCTCACGTTTTCTTTTTTTTCCCTCACTCAGAATACAACTAGCTTGGAAGGATTTCGGTGTCTAGCAAGTTGAAGGCAGTTCAGATGTCTTTCATTAATAAGTTACAGCTGGCACTGCACAGCAAACTGAAATCACAGAGTCACTAGATGTAAGATGGAAATGCAGGCCTCATTCAACATCTCCATAAATAAGTCTATTATTTTATACCAAGTTGAATTTTTCTTTGATTACAAAAAATAAGCTGCTATTATGAGATTCAAAATGCAAAGATTGGGATTGAGTTTAGACCAGACTGCTCATTATACTTTATGCAGGTTTGTAAATATTTGGCAAACTTCATAAATTATGCCTTGTAATCAAGTCATCAAATAAGCATGTGAATAACCACTATGGAAATTAAATTACAAAAATATTATGTATTCTTTTGTATACAAAAAGATAAAGTCAGGTCATTTGTTACCAGTAATAAATTATTATTTTAACAAATTGGGCTGAATGTCAAAATTGCTTTGCTAAACTTGAATTGTGTTGAGTGGAAGATTTACTGCAATGGTTCCAGGAAAAGGAATTTGTTCTTTGTTTCATTGAAAAAAAAAAAAAATTGAGTCTCTATTTAAATTGAGTCCTACTGGCTTTGCTAACATCCTGCAAAGCCTCCAAGCCCTGCAGCCAGTTCCTCTACTGATACTCAACCACAGCATTACCCCAAAGGATCAGAGACTTCAGCCTCATCTGGGGGCTTCTTAGAAGTGCTATTGCATTTCTTAAAATTTAGTTTTAATTGTACTGTATAGGCCAGTGGCTCTCAATACCTGAGAACTTATTAGAGATGCAGATTCCCAGGCCATGCCCCACCCTACTGAATCAGAAACCTGGGATTTCACCAGCCTTCCAGGTGATTTCTGATGCACACTCAAGTTAGAGAACCACTGTTACGCAGAAAAGCTCAATCACTAGCATTTATATCCTGCTTTACTTGCAGAGGGCCTTGAAGAAATTACATTAATTTAGTGGTCTGCTGCCCAGGCTCAACTGAGCCAATGCCTGCTGAATACTAAAGCAGCTAAATTGTAAATCTGAACTGCCTGTTGATCAACCAAACCCCAGTATACTAATTAATAAAAGCTTCTTCACCACATTGCCTCAACAGTTTTTGAGGCTCAAGTGTGGGATGAGTGTGTAGGTCTCTGTGTTAATTTTTTTTTTTTTCGTGTTTCCAAGACTGAAAGTTGACATTTTCTTGTTAGTTGTTTTTCTTGAAGCTCTTCTGAGTTCATTGGAAACAAATCAATGAGAGGGGGGGCATTAAGAAGCTGTCCGGAGTGCAGAGCTGTGAATCAGAGCAAATAATTGAGTGCATATTCTTAAGTTTAAATGCCCCATCCCACCTAAGAGTTTTCTTTTTGCCAAATAAAGATACTGGGTTTTATTGTTATTTCTATTGCTGGGTTGAATTTACAGACCATCAGTCTCTGCCTTACATGGGCTGTGGTCATCAGAGAATCTGTGGATCTGGTGAGATCCATCTCCTGGGGCCTCCTATGATGACCTTTTTCCTCTGTGGCTCCTTTTCCTTGCCTTTCAGTTCTCATTTGTTCTTACAAGACCATCTATCCTAGCAGCTGCTACCTCAGTGTCTCATCCATGATGGCTCTCTCTGAACTCTGAATTATTTGTTTATGCATCACCAAAAGTGATAGTTCCTTTAGACCAGATTTTGTGAACTCAGATGCCTGCGGGAGCCAGGGAGATGATGTGAATAGCTGAGAAAGTGTCAGGCAAAGACAAATATGGGAGGGTGTGGACTTTAGCAAGTCGGAGTGTACATATGCTGTTGAGGGAGGCACTTTCACTTATTTCCAGCTGGTTTTTCAACTACCAAAACATGGGCCTGAGGTTTCTAGATTGTTTTCATGTTCATTTAATACTAACGTGGTTTTTTTTACATGAAATCTCTTGATATTAAAATGTTGACAACTCATTTTTTAAACATTGTGCAAAATGACAAAGGTGTCTGTGATCATTTAGAACTCTAGCTATAGACATCGGGCACCATGTGGCGTTAACACACTTGCACTAAAATGAATGCTAATATTGACTTAATGTGTTCCCCTTATTGGCATTTTAAATGAAACATAGCTTTGTTCCTTTATTTCTTCATTCAGCTATTCATCCAGTAATTATTTTTTTGATGAAACCTGAACTTGGACAAATCATTTCAATTATATTAATCTTTTTAATCCTCATTTGTAAAAGAAGGGAATTGCACCATGTGTCCTTTGAAGTCACTTTCTCTTATAAGACTTAAGGAAGGACTGGCCAGGCATGGTGGCTTACACCTGTAATCCCAGCACTTTGGGAGGCCGAGGCGGGTGGATCACAAGATCAAGAGATCGAGACCATCCTGGCTAACATGGTGAAACCCTGTTTCTACTAAAAATACAAAAATTAGCCAGGCCTGGTGGCCCATGCCTGTAGTTCCAGCTACTCAGGAAGCTGAGGCAGGAGAATCACTTGAACCCGGGAGGTGGAGGTCATAGTGAGCCAAGATCATGCCACTGCACTCCAGCCTGGCAACAGAGTGAGACTCCATCTCAAAAAAAAAAAAAAAAAAAAAAAGACTTAAGGAAGGGCTCTCTTTGCAAAATAAAGTATATCAGGAGCAAAGGACAGTCCAGGTTAGTTGCTTTGACAGGACACTTGTATACACATGGAAATCCCTAGATAAGCTTAACCTGGACTACATCATCATGACACCAGGAGTCAGCTACTAGGATAGGAGGCTTTGTAGTTGGAGAGGTGAGAGAAGTCATTCCAGATATTTCCTGTGGACATTAAAGGTTGAGAGATCCTGAGAGAGAATGCAGAAAATCAGTTGTTCTTGGCTTCAATCAGTTACACAAGAAGGAAAGATCTGGGAAACATTTAATGTGGAATCCAGAGGTTTTGTTCCTGGGTAAAGTTAGAGAAGCTAAAATAGAGACCAGATTCTCATTCTGATTAACTAGGAGTATGATGATACAGCTAATCAGAAATTGAGGGCCTGGTTACTTTGGGTCAGGTAGAAAAAGGAACAATGAATTTGTTTAAATTTTTTTCTCTGAAGAACCTGTTAGTTGCATGACCTGCTATGGGCGATGCAATAGGACAGAGATCATATACTACTCAGGATCCTTAGGGGCTTGTCCATGGGGCGAGCTCTATTCTGTCTCTGTGGGACATCTCTAGGCCTCTGACATCCTGAAAAGGTCTATGTTTGTTTGTTTGTTTTTTGAAACTCCCTACTTTCATAAGGAATAAAATGTGGATTTTTAGCTGTCGTTTTTCTTAATGCTGGACTTACTTAAAAGCTTCCTGTCGCCGAGCGCGGTGGCTCAAGCCTGTAATCCCAGCACTTTGGGAGGCTGAGACGGGCAGATCACAAGGTCAGGAGATCGAGACCATCCTGGCTAACACGGTGAAACCCCGTCTCTACTAAAAATACAAAAAACTAGCCGGGCGAGGTGGCGGGCACCTGTAGTCCCAGCTACTCTGGAGGCTGAGGCAGGAGAATGGCGTAAACCCGGGAGGCGGAGCTTGCAGTGAGCTGAGATCGGGCCACTGCACTCCAGCCTGGGCGACAGAGCAAGACTGTCTCAAAAAAAAAAAAAGTTTCCTGTCAAAATGATTCTTCAGGAACATGCAGCTGAAGCTAGAGGATATTTGCGGTTGTTTTCAGGGAATTTTGTCACCTGCATCAGTGAAGTGGTTTCCTTGGATGGGAGTATCAAAGATGAAAGAAGCCTCAAGCCTCCGCTTAACTCCCCAGTTCTCTGCAACTGCACTGACCATGTTGACAAGGTCATTTAAACATTTGCATGGACAGTATGTTTTTATACTGTTGACTGGTGTTTCCTGAATGCTAAGGGAATATTGTTCATGATAGAGGAGTAGTTGCACTACATTCTATGTAGAAAGTACAGGATAGTAAAAGAAAAAGAAACTAAACATCCCCTAGAGTGCATTTCCCCTTCTGTGTCTTTTCATAATTCAAGTGAAATTTGCATAACATAAAATTAACCATTTTAAAGTGAACAGTTCAGTGCCATTTAGTACATTCACAATGATGAGCAAGTACCACTTCTACCTACGTTCAAAACATTTTCATCACCCCCAAAGGAAACCCCATGCCCAATAAGCAGTTCCTCCCCATCCCCTCTCCCCACGGCGCTGATAACCACTCTAATGTGTCTTTTTATTACCCACATAATTTCCTTTTTATATGTAGTTGGACTCATGCTGTTTAATATACTGCATTTTATTATATGCATTTTCCTGTTTAAATTAAAGCTTTTTCTTAGGCTTCAATGTAATTGCAAATCCCCATGCTCCATGAGGTGGATTTTCATGGGCGCTCAGCTCTTGCTGTTTTAGAAATCATCCAGCCTCCTTCACAGTTGTGTTCGAAATGCTGTGCTCTTCATGGGGCACATGGTTTTCAGTGCTGGAGCCTTTCTCACCACTGCATTTCATGAACTTGACAGGTTTCATAAGAAGAGACTCTAGGCCCAGCCCCGAGGAGCTCATTTTGTCCTAGTTGCAAGTGTTATCAAATGACTCCACCAAGGGAATGCAAAATGAATTACTCTAATTGCACTAGAAGCATAATGTGAAGTTTGTATTTCACCTTTTGGCCCCTGGGAGAGAAAAATGTCACTGACTTTAAATTGCTTTTCCATTTTCCACATAGCCCCAGTTTCCAGTGCTAGCAAAAAATTGCCATTGGGAACATAATGTATGCTAACATGGGCCGACATGTATTTGTATGTTTTCTCATCTGTGTGGCAAAATTAAAAAATGGATGGTATGAAGAGGTGGGTAGAATTCCTTGTATTACATGAGACTTTGTTGCCTCCAAGCTCTATGATCTGGAGCCGGTAATTTAATGATCATAATCTGGGGTTGGCAGGTGCAGGCCGTGGGCTGAACACAACCCTTAGCCTGATTCTGTATGTCCAATGAACTTAGAATGGCTTTAACATTTTTGAAGCGACTTTTATAAAATAAATTAAAATAAAATAAAATAAAAACAGGAAAACTAAACAACAGAGAACAATGTGTGCCCCTACAGCCCAAAATATTTATTATCTGGCTCTTAATGGAAAAGATTTCTTGGCCTCTAATAATAATACTAATAATAGTAGCAGCAGCAGCTGGAAAATAGTTCATATTCTGTGTCAGACACTGTTCAAAGTGCTTGATATGTATTATCTCATTTAACTCTCACAACAAGTCTGTGGGACAGGTATTATGACTATCCTCATTTTACAAATAAAGACGCCCAGAGAGGTTGAGTAACTTGACTTTTCCAAGGCCATACGTCCAGTAAGTGGTGTTTTGGACCCAGGCAGTGGCTGTCTCTAGTGCTCTACATCCTGAATTCTACCACCACCCTATGCTGCAATTCACAGTTGGCTTCTTTTTCTTTTTCTTTTTTTCCCTTAGGCAGAGTCTCACTCTGTCCCCCAAGGCTGGAATACAGTGGTGTGTTCTCAGCTCACTGCAACCTCTACCTCCCGAGTTCAAGTTTTTCTTGTGCCTTGGCCTCCCAAGTACCTGGGATTACAGGTGCATGCCACCATGCCTGGCTAATTTTTGTATTTTTAGTAGAGACCGGGTTTCACCATGTTGACCAGGCTGGTCTCAAACTCCTGGCCTCAAGTAATCCACCCACCTCGGCCTCCCAAAGTGTTGGGATTACAGGCGTGAGCCACCGTATGCAACCAGTTGGCTTATTTTGCTTATCTATATAAAAACGGGGCAGGCAGGGACGAACAGCCCCTTTCACCTGTACCACTGTGTGATCAAATGTTTTAGGCCAATGTTTTAAGATCATTATCTGTGAGAGCTATAGTCATACAGTAGTACTTCCCAAATTAGTGGCCTGAAAAAAGGATTCCTTAAAAATGTCCACATGTCAAGGGGGTTGTTTGGTCAGCTAAGCATAAGAAAGCCTTTAGACAGGTTTCTTTTTGGTAGCACTTTCAGAAGAAGTATTATTCTTATGTGGATCTCAGCAAGGAGGAAAGCTATTCAGCTGTTTCCTAAACTTTTTTTTTTTTTTTTTTTTTTTGATGTGACACTGTTAAAATGTTTCAGAACCAGTGTGGTACTTAAGCAAAGTCAGTAAATTATGTTGTAGACGCATTATTCAGCTCAATATTTTTCTAGAAGTATCAAAACAATGATGTAATCTAAGCATTCATTTATTCATATTTACCATAAATATTCTATTTATTTTCCCTATTTTTCCACTTCCACTTGTCTTCACTCCTCGCTTTTTTCTGCTGTGTGTGGTGAGACTATCTTAAAAGAGAGAGAACCAGGTCATGAAACTCAAGCCCACCGATTTAGATTCCTTTTAGTAGCTCTTATATTGAAAGTCCTATTTAGTTTATAGAACTACCTATAGATTTGATTTGCCTGAACTAAATTGGTTGATGCTGCCTAATTGAGAGTTAGACAAAGGCTTCTTGATTGATTATATTGATCTCAGGCTAAGCAGGTAGGATTGTCATCAAGTTGAAATACTATTTACTTTGGCATGACTTAATTTGCCAACATTGTCAACAGGTATATGTCAGGAAGAATGTGACCGTGGGGGTTATAAATACAGGCCATTAACTAAAGAAACAACTTTATGGACACCTTTTAATTCACCAGCTGTTTACTCATCCCATACCAACAGAATTTTACAAATTTGACTGAGTTGAGACCAAAAGTATGCTGTCAAAAAACTGATGGTTGCTGACTGGCATAAGATAATGCTTTTGGTTTTCTCAACATTTTAAAATCCCTCCATTCTTTTAGAGCTCTCCATTTGGATGCCAAATAATGTTACATAAAATAAACCAAATGTCTTATTTTCGTTTTGAAAGATTTCTGGGGGTGTAGGAATGTAGTTGGTCTGCAGACTTTGAGGCACTAAAGAACATCATGTGTTGTATATCTAAAATCAGAAGCACAAGTGAACATAGGCATTAATATAAGTATACTCTATGTATACATTTTTCTCTCCTGATCTTTTGTGTCCATAACAGTATATTTATTGTAGTAGATATTTGGAAATGGATGCAATTATTTGTGACAAGTTTTATAGATCCAATAGAACATTGCTACAGGGTATCTATTAATATATAGAATCAGGCTTAGGCAATGCAAAAATTGTGTCTAAGGAATGCTAACAAAGAAAGCCATTTGGTGTGAGTTTGGGACTGCAGCTTCTGAGTGCGACCAAGAACAGCACAGGTGTCCTCTTTTTTCTTGTGACTATTTAGAGGCCTTTTTTGACCTAACTGGCCAGTGTTGTTAAGATAACCAGCCAGACTGATAGACTGTTTTGACTCTCTGGGACTGACTAAATTAATTTTGTCTAGGAATGTGTAAATATTATCCTCACCCATTCAATTATATCTTTCAAACACAGCCACCCATACTCCTAGATGGCAGCTTATTTCTTGCACAGATACTCATTCACCATGCTCTGAGGGTGAAAGAATCATATGATTTAATATTGTCTAGGAATGTATAAATATTATCCTCACCCATTCAGTTCTATCTTTCAAACACAGCAACCCATATTCATAGACGGCAGCTTATTTCTTGCTCAAATACTCATTCAGCATGCTCTGAGGGTGATTTAAAAATCATATGGCACTTAATACGTGTCTTCTTTCACTTTCATCAACTTTACTCTGTAGCTTCAGACTGTCAAGAAAAAGAGACCCCAGTTGCTCTCTTTTTCCCCCTTTCAATTCTCTTTTAGAATTTGAAAACTTGATGAGGATTATTACTGACTTCCCAAGGGCTTTTGAAATTAATATTGGGTTGTCTTTTTAATTTTGATGGGGGGCAAAACTCCTGTTGCTTTTTAGCCACCAGTTTCAGAAGTAGGTTGCTGTCAGTCCTTAGCACAGGCTCACTGATGTAGCTTTCCATCCTGGGTTTTTATCCTGGATTTAGTGTCCTAGATGAATACTTTAGAAAGATAAAATGTTCATTTCAGTTGTCAAGTCCCGCCTGTACCATCAGCTTCTCACTCTCCACCTCTGCTGCTGGGATTTTATAATTCCCAGGCCTCAGACCTGGACCAAATGCTGTGGGAATGGGGACCCAGGCTTTGGGAATGCTGGCCCTTAGCTTCTGGCTCCTCCTGCTGCTCTACTGGCTCTGGCCTTGGTCCTTAGGTCTAGACTGGGCAGTTGGTGGCCCAAGTCATGTTCTGATGTGCCCCAATTCTAAGAAGTAGACCTCTGTCTGGTTTCTGTAGTGGCCCAAGTCATGTTCTGATCATGTACCCCAATTCTAAGAAGTAGACCTCTGTCTGGTTTCTGTACTGAATCATCTAGTAAGAGTTATCTCCAGAAGCCCAGATCTTCCAGACCAGAACTTTTTCAAGCAGGAGGAGCTGTAACTTCCAACAGTCTTCCTCTGGGCCAGCTCCCTGCTGCCTTATTGATCCTAGAAATCACCAGCTCCTGAATTTCCTGTGGCTTGAAATACCCTCTTACCCAACCTCCCTATGGGTGCCTACATTGCTTTTGTTACCTGTAAATTTCTTTCAAATACTTCAACACATGCAGTGGGGTGTGTGTGAATTTTCATGCAAAACCAGGGAATGAGAATTTAAAATTTTAAGTAATCGCCCTAAAGGTGGTTAGTTAGCATTTGAAAAATTTAAATCAAAGCTGAAAAGTCAATCATTATATATAAATTATACCTCAATAAAATTAATTCAAAATAAAACAAGCCTACCCTTCTGTGGCCACCTACACATCCCCTTCAGTTAATTTTCTCTCTCATTAGCACCAGGTGCTCTGATACTCGCCTACTGGAGTGGTTGCTGCATGATAGACACCTGGAGGCTTGTTAAAATGCAGATTACTGGGCCCCGCCCCCAAGTTGCTGATTCTGTAGATTTGGGATAAGGCCTGAGAATGGGCACTTATGGTAAGCTCCTACGCGATGTCAACCCGCTGATCAAGGGAACCACACTTGAGAACCTCTGGCCTAATGTAGACTGGAACTACCTTTTCTTTGGTGGAGCTCTTCATGGTATTCAAAATACACAATTTGTTTAGAAATAAGGTACAAACCCTGGTATCCTTGTGAGCCCAGGGCACAGGAATCTGGCAAGCCCCAATGCCTGCCTGGTATCTCTTGGAAGCTTGTTAGAAATGCAGAATCTCAGTGCAGACGCCAGGCTTACTGAATCCAACTCTGTGGTTCACAAATGCCCCCAGGTGATCCAAATGCACATTAAAGTTTGAGAAACACCTGCCCAAACCAAATTTAGTTCACATCATCTAGTTCAGTGGTCCTCAACTATAGGTTCACATTAGAATTATCTGCAGTGTTTAAAAAGGAAATTGATAGCCCAAGCACATTCTAATTATTAGTTAGAATCTCTAGGGTGAGACCCAGGCTTCTGAAATGGCTTATAAGTTCCCCCAGGTGATTCTAATGTACCACAGGTGCTGGGAACTACCAGTCTAGTCTCTAAGTGCTATTCGCATAGTTCTTTTAACAATGTACCAGCTGGAAATCTCTTCCCTTTACCCTGCCCTCAAAGTTAAATGCTGACAATTTAATGCCAACTAAACCTTCTCCTAATTAAAATGAAATGATTTCATTTGCCATGCTTTTATAGACTCATAAGAGGAAACATGTTGGTGGTGATTTATCTACAGTCCCTATTTATTTTAGAATCTGAGGCACTAGCTATATTTCGTGGCAAGCTAAAGCTCAAATGCTTTCATGAAACTAAATTTCTAGCTTAAGATGAAGGTGTAGTTCCTGCACTGAATAGCATTCATCTGGAGATTTGTGAAATGTTGCAGTTTTACATCTAAGCACCTTATAAGGAATTCTATCTTAGACAAGATTAGATCCTGTGGAAATCTATACTTGAAAAGCTTCATAGTTTGCTCCAAGTGCATGGAAATGGGTCTTATATCTCTTGAATGCCCTTTAGGTCTTAACAGAACTCACAGTGCCAAGGAGTCAAAATCTATATTTCAAATCATATAATTCCTGACATATTATTTGAGCAGATTAAAACTAATTGATAGGGCAATTAGTCACCTTGAAAGTAGCTACTTGAGGCCGGGCGCGGTGGCTCAAGCCTGTAATCCCAGCACTTTGGGAGGCCGAGACGGGCGGATCACGAGGTCAGGAGATCGAGACCATCCTGGCTAACACGGTGAAGCCCTGTCTCTACTAAAAAAAAAATACAAAAAACTAGCCGGGCGAGGTGGCGGGCGCCTGTAGTCCCAGCTACTCGGGAGGCTGAGGCAGGAGAATGGCGTGAACCTGGGAGGCGGAGCTTGCAGTGAGCTGAGATCCGGCCACTGCACTCCAGCCTGGGTGACAGAGTGAGACTCCATCTCAAAAAAAAAAAAAAGAAAAGAAAGTAGCTACTTGAAAAATGCCGACTTTTTCTTATCTCCATTCACTTAAACAAAAAATAGGCTGGGTGAAGTGGCTCATGCCTGTAATCCCAGGACTTTAGGAGGCCCAAGCGGGTACATAACTTGAGCCCAGGAGTTTGAGACCAGCCTGGGGAACATGGAGAGACCCCCCCCCCCCCCATGTCTACAAAAAATACAAAAATTGCCTAGGTGTGGTGGTTCACACTTGTGGTCTCAGCTTCTGGGAAGCTGAGGTGGGAGGATCATCTGGTCCCAGGGAGGTCAAGACAGCAGTGAGCTGTGATTGTGGCCACTGCACTCCAGCCTGGGCAACAGAACAAAACCCTGTCTCAAAAAAAAAAAAAAAGTAAAACAAGAAAACAACAAAAAAAATTCATCGATCTAGATTTGTGAGTTGCCAATACCAAGAAGTTCCCATGTTTTAAATATTTCAGATGGCCCTGTCATTGGTTCTTCTCCCAGCTCAGACATGGGGAAGATGAAAGCTGCTGCCTGTAGCATCTTGCATCCTCTTGCTTCCACATACAAGAAACGTGAACCTCAATCCCCTAAAAATGTGCAGGTCAGAGTTTCCATTTTAGTGAACACATTTGTTCAGCCCAGATGGGGTGGGCCATGACAAAAACCAAGAGTGAGTCTGGAACCATGAGGCTCTTCCCAGGCCATCACTATGAGATAGGATATCCCACTCTCGGAAACAGCAGCTCCCTTAGGAAGCTGTTGTGTCCTGAATGTTTGTGTCCTACCAAAATTCATAAGCTGAAATCCTACCCTCTAAGGTGATGGCATTAGGGGATGGGGCCTTTGGGAGGTGATTAGGTCATAAGCATGGAGCCCTCAGGAATGGGATTAGTGTCCTTATTTTAAAAAGGCACCAGATAGCCCCCTTGCCCTTTCCACTGCATGAGGACACAGCTAGAAGGCACCATCTATGAACTAGAAAGCTGCCACCGAATGTGTTGGCACCTTGATCTTGGATTCCCCAGCCCCCAGAACTGTGAGAAATAAATTTCTGTTGTTTATAAGCTACCCATATATGGTATTTTGTTGTGTGTCAAACAAAGACAAAAACCAAACTCACATCTTATATGGGCAGTGGAAGGAGAGCTCCAAGTTGAGAGGGGATGCTCTTTTAGACCTATGCTTCTCAAATTCTAGTGTGCGCACCAGTCACCTGGGCATCCTGCTAAAATGCAAGTTCTGCTTCCATGGTTCTGGGATGAGACCTGGGACTCTGCATTCCTAACAAGCTCCCAGATGATGTTGATGCTGTTGGTCTAGGGGCCCTTTGAGTAGTAAGAGTTTAGAACAGTGCTTCTTAAATGTGTGTGTCTGTGTGCAAAAGAATCACATGGAAGGCTGATTAAAACACAGATTCCTATTTCCCATCCTAAAGACGGATTCAACCTGGGGCCTGATAATTTGCATTTTAACAAGTTCTCAGGTGATCCTGATGCTGCTGGTCCCTGGACTACATTTTAATAACAAGCCTCTAGTTAACTTTTGAACAACTTAGTTAAGATGACTTCACCAGTACTCTCTTCTGTGAAAATAGAGAG
Organism: Piliocolobus tephrosceles; assembly: GCF_002776525.5. Taxonomy (NCBI): domain Eukaryota; kingdom Metazoa; phylum Chordata; class Mammalia; order Primates; family Cercopithecidae; genus Piliocolobus; species Piliocolobus tephrosceles. Next base: position 52,788,096 of record NC_045453.1, on the reverse strand, counting down.
CCAAACATCAAAAGATGAAGGAGGATACTACTGAGTCCCTTTGGAGAAAATCACGTCACAAACTTGGAGAGTGCCACAGGGTCTCTGTTCATTTTTCCATTGACAATATGCTTCTTTGACTAAAGACTAAAAATAAATCTTCAGGATCGAAAACTAGAGATAAGATTGAAACTCTAAGATTGGAAATAGTGCTGCCTAATGAATGATAGGACTAGTTATTTTAGGATGACAGACCAGCCTGTGCCTAGTGAAAGGATAGAAATACCGATAGCAGACTGGGCGCAGTGGCTCATGCCTGTAATTCTGGCACTTTAGGAGGCCGAGGCGGACAGATCACCTGAGGTCAGGAGTTCGAGACCCTGGCCAACATGGCAAAACCCCATCTCTACTAAAAGTACAAAAATAAAAATTAGTCGAGCATGGTGGCGGGCACCTGCAGTCCCATCTACTCAGGAGGCCAAGGTGGGAGAATCACTTGAACCTGGGAGGCAGAGGTTGCAGTGAGCCGAGATAGTACCACTGCACTCCAGCCTGGGTGACAGAGCAAGACTCCAACTCAGAAAAACAACAAAAAAAGGAAATACTGATGGCAAAATGTTATTGGTGGCCAATTCTTAATATACGTCATGAGATTTGGGGCAATGTTTGCTTCTTAGTGTATATTTCTTTGCTTTACATTTTCCTATGAAGCATATTTAAATACTGTTTTCATAACATGGGAGGAAAACCCTAAGCAATATTTTTAAAAGAAAAAAGTAAAACATATGCTCAGTGTAAGTTCATAGTATTTTTTGTTTGGATTTGTTGTATCTGTGTCTCTCTACGTTTGTATTTTCATGGGAAAGGGATTATTTTTGTCTATGTCAGTCATAACGTTCCTGGGGTAAAGGTGATAGATGGGTAAGGGCAAGGTCTAAACATTTGCCTGGAAGTTGGACAGGGTCTGGGTGGTGAAAATAAATTTAAGGAGTCCCAGAGGAGAGGTCAAAAGTTCCAAGAAAGAATTAGAGTCAGCTTCTCTTTCTCTCCTTGCCCTCCAAACAATTCAGCACAAGCCCTCAAGTCCCTTGAAGAGTCTTTCTTTCCCCTTTCTTCTTAGAAGGGCTGAAATACGCTTTAAGTTAACTTAGGAATGGTTAGAAAAGGTTAAAAAAATGAGAGAACAGTAACAATTAACAAGCTACTAGGGAAGCGGGGAAACTATGCTGATCTGAACATCAGAGACGACCTCCTGTGTGGTCTGGTTCCCTAGAACCCAGACTCAGGCTTTGGCTTGGGGTGGCCGGACCGGAAGGAAAGTGCCCAGTGTGGCGGGAGTCATCTCAGGAGCGTGTTGCCATCCAGCCAATGACTTGTGTTCCAAAAACTGGAAAATGAGCCTCCTGGTCACTATGTAAATGATTACCACACGAGCTTATTTTCAGCAATTCAAAAAATTATCCAATTCGTGGTTTATTGCTTCTGTTAGTCTGGAAATGGTCAAACAAGTTGATAAGTCATCTAGTTTACTCCTGGTGCAACTTTCCAACAAACCTCCAGGGCTCTACTGACACCTGCTGGCATTTCATCTATTTTATGTTAAACAACAACAACAAGACAAAGAAGCACTAATATTTTTCATACTGTCCTTTGCCCTTGTTATGTTACGTGTACTTTACCCGAACAGTAATAGAAGGGGCCTTTACCATGTCATGAGGAGAGAAGTGTGGGCAAGCCATTGGGTGAAAATAAAAATCCCCAACACGAAGAATGTACCACAGAGCTCTTGTTGCCTGTCTGCCCTGCACCAGCTGCTCTGTGACCTTAGGCAAGGCCGTTGACCTCACTTTTCATCATTGCAAGAAGAAAGAGGCAGCAACCTTCCCTCCCAGTGCCCTTTAGGGCTTCTGAGGATGCTGGTGGCATTTCCTACTAACTAAAGCATGGGCCCTGTCACTGGAGTGATGGCCTTAAAGGTCACTCTCACTGACCTTTCCATCACAGTAAACAAGATTCCTTGCCAGCGTTGTCTGTTCGAAAGATGGATGAAAGTTGTTTAAGCCTCTTCAAAGTGCACCACCACTGTAATTTATCTTGAGAAACAACTAAATTAGAATGATCAGAAAAAGCTCAGTGAACAGTCTCAGAAATTGTCCACTTTTTTTTTTTTTTTTTTTTTTTTGACCTAGGAAACTATGGACTTTGTTTTGTGTTTTGGAACATGTAATAAGCCTGCAGGTTGAGAAAATACATCCCAGTTAATGCCAACCCAATTATTTGTGCTTTTTCTGTCTATTCTTGGGAAACTCTGTGTGGGCCTGTGGTTTGTTAGGTCAATAACAGGATATTTGATAGTCTCCAGGGAGTTATAGTCCATATTTAGCCTGATAGAGGAAGTGAGGTTTGCCGATGAAAAATAATTGAGGCATTTCTTTAATTCTACTATTTCATTTCTTCGTCTTCCTTCAGAATCCTGACTCCACCATTATGCTTGCTGAGGCTTTCGATGCTATTTACAGCTCTGCTTTTGCTAGTCACAAAAGAAAATTTACCTCTTATAACCCCTGAGCCTTCCCTTAGAACACTGTTAGGTATGATCAGGATCAGTAAAATCTATTAGATTCACACCCATTAGTTTGGCTACTACTTAAGAAAACAAACAAACAAAAGATCCCAGAAAAATAACAAGTGTTGTTGAAGATGTAGACAAATTAGAACCCTTGAGCAAAAGGGTTCCCTTGTTGCATTTGCAGTCCTTTGTTGGTGGGGGGAAAAATGGTATGGCCACGATGAAAAAGAGTATGGTCTTTCCTTTAAAAATTAAAAAATAGAATTACTTTATGATCCAGAAGTTCCACATCTGGTTATTTATCCACAAATAAGAATGGAAAGCAGTAACTTGAGTTATTTGGATACCAGTGTTCATAGTAGACATACAGTTCACAATGGACAAGGAGTCCATCAGAGATGAAGAGATGAGCGTATTCAGCCTTTAAAAGGCGAGACATTCCGATACATGGTGGAGCATGGATGAACCTTGAGGGCATTATGCTAAGTGAAGAAAGCCAGTCACGAAACGACAAATTCTGTGTGGTTCCACTTATATGACACACCTAGCATAGTCAGAATCATAGAGACAGAAAGGAGAATGGTATTAATATTAATCAAGGGCTGAGAGGAGGGGGGATGGGGAGTTATTTAATGGATATGGAGTTTCAGTTTTGCAAGAGGAAAAGAGTTCTGGAGATGACTGTTTATGTTGGTTGCATAACAATGTGAATGTACTTACTGCCACTGAATTTTTCGTTTAAAAACGGTGAAGGGATAAATTTTATGTTATGTCCATTTTTAACACAATTAAAAGAAATGTTAAACAGCAAAAAACAAAGCAAAACAAAACCATACTCTGTTGGAGTGCAGTCATCACCTCTGCCCTCACAGAGAGTAAATTGCTTGACTTTTTTAAACCTGGTTCTACTAGGCAGTGCTGTCCAACAGTCCCATCTATTTTGATGGAAATATTCTTTATCTGCACTGTCTGAGCCATCAACCCCATATTGGTGTTTAAGCATGTAAAATGTGATTAGTACAAACGAGACACTGAACTTTATTAAATTTAAATAGCCGTATGTGGCTAGTGGATACCATACTAGACAGTGCAGATAGAGTTTACATCTATATTACTGTCTATTCCAAGATATTTTCCCTTCCTCAGCACTAAGCCATAAATCTAAGCAGTCAGGCTGTAAACCTAAGAAGGTAAGGAATCAGCTTATGTGTGGGCCACAGTTCTGTTTAACCAACAATATCAATTTGCTACGAAGTGTTTTACCAAGGGTATGATTCTTTTATGGCATTCATTGGCATCAGTTTTTGGACCCAAGGGCAGATTTGGCCTTAATTCATGGGCTAAACTTTTCTAGTAAATGCCCTTTTAGAGACCCAAATTCCTCTCCTGCCATGTACAATCTCCCTTCACTTGTCCTTGTAAATCCATGGAGTGATGGTATGAACTACAAGTGAGGTCCAAGGCCTTATACAGAAATTATGTGAACACATCGCTGTTTGCTCTGATCACCCTGGCCGTCAAAGAATGTTTTACTTTTTAAGGCTTTGCTGGAAAACGTAGTCAGGTAAGATACGTAACAAACTCTTAGATTGAAAGGATCACACAATAAAATTGATGAAACCCTATGCATTTATCCTCTAAAATGAAAATAGTTAAATATGTCATTATGCATTGTATAATGCTGGTTGGAAATAACTAAGATTGTCAGCAACTGAAAAAGGGCTTATATTTAAACAAGCCGCAAATAGAAAGCTTCACAAGTCAATCAGTGGGCAGCATTCCTTTGTGGCAGCCCACAGTTTAATGGCACAATAGATGGCACATTTGTCTTCATGGAAAGAATGAAAGCTGTTTATTAAAGAATAAAATATGAGCAGGCAAAATATAGATGGCTGTGCAACAGGAAAGGGACAAAAGAAGAGTTTGTGTTTTTATTACACAAAATGGATACAATCTATCTAATAAAAACCACTCTAATTGACTCCAGCAGATTTGCTCACCAAGAATATTGTTTTTCTCTTTCAGCAATGGGTAGAAGGCCTGAGATCAATCATACACAACTTCAGGGCCAACAATGTCAGTCCAATGACGTGCCTCAAGAAACAGTGAGTGTTGTTTGCATTACTCTTTCTGCTTGGCAGTTATCAAACAAATGGTCAGATGGAGAGATGAAGGCTGGCTGGTTCCTTCCTCCTCAGGCAAATTCCTACTTGTCTTTCCTTCCATGCTGCTGACCGTGGAGTTGGCCGATACACATCGGTACTCTTCATACCACCTAGAAGGGTATGCATGATAAACCCACAGCCCAAAACCTGTATGAAAAGAATAGTTGATGGCCAAAGGACACTGGAACCTCAGTCACTCTGTATCCTCTCAGTTGTGGGTACTGGCTTTTGTGTCCCCAGACTGAGTTTTCTGACAGACAGCTCTGCCCATGTCTGGGGCCATCGCTGAGTGCTGGGATAATTCAATCCTCTGCTGCATAAAACTGAGAAATGAGGAGTGTGGCCAAGAGAAGCACTTGCCAATGCACCCATGCTAGGGTGAAAAAGAAGCCTCAGCTCCAAGTGCCGTGCTCCCTGTTTAGCACACAATCAGGAATTCAAAGATACCTCTGAATTTTTTTCTGTAGGATTCAGTCATGTAAAGATTTGATCAAGGATCCAATGATGATTTCCGAATTTATTGTTTCCATGAAAGAAGGAATTACTCCAGCTTACAGTATCTGAAATCCAGAGGAGTACTACAGTGGTAGATTTAAACCCTACCCAAGTTAACCTTTCAAGGTGACATGAAAATCACCCACAAAGGAATCCTAGCCAAAGTCAAATGTCAGCCAGTTTGAAAAGCAGTGATCCATGAAGGTGGGGGCCATCTGCCTTCACAGGGCCATTGGCAGGCAGCTGTGAGGTGCCAAGAGTAACCATGTGGAGAAATTGCAGGGATAAGCCTGCATCTCTCAAAATTATGCCCGAGCACCAAGAGTGTGATTCATCATACTCACTTGGCAATGGGCCAAGAGGTTAGTCCTAAAGGCACTGTCATGTCTTATCTTCTGGTCATTGTGGCAGGTGCTTACAGGTATGGTCTCTAGGCTATAAATCCGAGCTTCACCATGGCAAATTCTTAGACTTGTTCCTCACTGTCCCCATCAAAATTACCATGCAGATGAAATTGGAAAGTATTCTTTATTCAGTACTACTTATCTTAATTGTTATGGTACCCCTCCAATTTTCTTTCATCCTCTTAGTGGAGGAAAGTTATTTCGTCTTATCTATTTCTATTTGTTGTGCAGCTGCTTCTCCTTTTCCTCTACAGTTGCCCTGGCATGTGTTTTTAAAGAGAAACCCAGTGGATATTCTGATATTATGACTTCAGGCACTGATAGTCCTAAAAGGTCGAAAACTTTTAGAAGGCTTACTTATACCCGAGTGACACAAATATCTGTAGCTGACATGAGATCTGGCAATATCCTGCCCAGATCCCTTTATGAAGCTGGTGTTCACCCAGCCATCATCTGCCATGGGGATGGGCTCACCAAGGGCTCAGACCTATCCGCTTCTTCAGAGCATTGCCCTCTGCTGAAGGGGAGCTCCCATTCCTGGAAGATTATACTCTTCCCTCCTCTGGTGGGAAGTCCACAGCCAATGATGAGCTGCAATGGGGTACAGTAGGCCATCCCTCTTGCTGCCGAGTCTGGCACAAATCACATGAGAGTTCACTCACAGTCTCATGTGAGTTCAAGCTAGATCAAACTCCATCTGAGACCACAACTTTGCTTAACTCTTTTTTCTGCCCAATCTTCTTCACTCACTCCCTTCATCCCTAAAACATCCCCTTATTAAAGTAGTTAGTGGTGCGTCTATGAAACTTAAGACAGAAACTTTACCACATCATCATGTTCCGCAGATTGTTAGCACATTTTGATTGGAAACAGTGAGAATGGGAGTCATTAGCCAAGAAGAGTCCTATCTCCAAAGTACAGATAAAAGTTCTGAGTCTCCTGAAAGCCTGGGGAAAGCAAGGAATTGTTCACCATCAATTTGAGTTGATGAGCTAGACTTACCACTGGAAATTAAGGAGGCACCCATGTGATCAGTACTTGGCAGCACTAGGAGCTGGGAGTGATGAGTCCTCGTGAGTCCTCAAGACAAGGCTGGCTGGTGTCACCGTGCAGTTGCATTTCCCACCACTTTAATATATTATTACAGAGCAATAGTTGAGCAGACCAATCGCAAATAAGTACCAATGATGTGTTTTGCTCATTGCAAGCATGCAGTCATCTCATTTAGCTAGGGTTGCCAGATAAAATAGAGGACACTTAGTTAAATATGAATTTTAGATAAGAAACAAATAATATTTTAGTATAAATATATCCTATGGAATATTTGGAATATACTTACAGAAAAAAAAAAAAAACCTGTTGTTTTTCTGAAATTCAAGTTTAATTGAGAGCTCTGTATATTGATGTGCTAAATCTGACAACCCTAAATTCATCTCATAGTACATAATTGTCTGATTTTCAGAACCAATGTTCTTGATTTGAATGAACTTTGTTTTAAAGTTCTTAACAGAATTGAAGCTGTTCACCCTAAGAAACATTAAGGCAGTGTTATTGCTATTGTTTTGCAGCTGGATGAAATTGGCATTTATGACCAACACAAATGGTAAAATTCCAGTTAGGAGGTAAGTAATCATTCCTATCTGCTGTCCATGCCCTGGGTCAACCCTTGTGATCCCAAACCAAAGAGAGAACCCTTCACAAGTATTTGTGTGTTAAATGCTTTAAAGATATTTCTGGAATCTTAGTTTCAATTGCTTTGACAAATGCTATATTCAGTTGGTAAAAATTATTTACAGAAGTAAAGCTGCATTTTTTTTTTGTCAAAATAGGTGGCAAAAGAGGTACTTTGACAACTTAAAAAACATCAGAAAATGTAGCACTGTTTTTTTGTTTGTTTGTTTGTTTGGTTTTTTTGAGACGGAGTCTCTCTCTGTTGCTCAGGCTGGAGTGCAGTGGCGGGATCTCTGCTCGCTGCAAGCTCCGCCTCCCAGGTTCACGCCATTCTCCTGCCTCAGCCTCCCGAGTAGCTGGGACTACAGGCACCTGCCATCACACTTGGCTAATTGTTTTTGTATTTTTAGTAGAGGCGAGGTTTCACCATGTTAGCCAGGATGGTCTTGATCTCCTGACCTCATGATCCACCCGCCTCTGCCTCCCAAAGTGCTGGGATTACTGGCGTGAGCCACCACGCCCAGCCAGCACTGTTTTTTAAAATCTGCAAATAAGTGGGTTTTTAGGATTTATGTTTCTTTTGCTTATTTGCCCTGAGCAACTGTTAGCTAAACGTAAAGAAGAGTATATTGTGCACCTACTGTGGAAGGGTGTGGACCGTGTCTCGAGAATTGTGATGCCTCTGAACAGAGCATTTTCATTCTGGGCTTTGCTGCTCATCTGGTGCTCAGGGTAGATAGGGCTCCTCCTCTGGCTTCGTGCTGCCTACTCTCTACGTGTACTGTAACTGACACCACATACTCTGTGGAGCTGTCCTTTCCACGTTTGCCCTGACGCAGGTAACAATGACAAAGAATAAAAAGGCTTGGGGCTGGGTGCAGTGGCTTACGCCTGTAATCCCAGCACTTTGGGAGGCCAAGGCGGGTGGATCATGAGGTCAGGAGATCAAGACCATCCCAGCTAACATAGTAAAACCCATCTCTACTAAAAATATACAAAAAAAAAAAAAAAATTAGCCGGGTGTGGTGGTGGGCGCCTATACTCCCAGCTACTTGAGAGGCTGAGGCAGGAGAAGGGCGTGGACCCAGGAGGCAGAGCTTGCAGTGAGCCGAGATCCCAACACTGCACTACAGCCTGGGCGACAGAGCAAGACTCCATCTCAAAAAATAAATAAATAAATAAATAAAAAGGCCTGGGTGGAATCGAGAATAAAGAAAACATGGACAGGATACGTCCTCCACATGTGTTCTTTGATACTTAGGTAGACAGATTTCACCCTCTGAGGATTCCCCATGCATCCCTCTTTTCTGCTTTTCACGTCCTTCCAGGGGTTAGGGTTTACACATGGTCTCTGGGTGCAGTTGGAAACTCTTTCCACAGTAGTGATGGAAATTCTTTACCAAACTCTCTAGTACCTTTTTGGTTGGTGTTTGTTTTAAGCATTCATGGAAATTCCAGAAGCTGGGCTGGGTCCCAGGGCATCTGCTGTTCACATGAAGACAGACGTGTATCTGGATTCATGAACCTAAGCCCATGACCAGAATCAAACATGGGTTCCCCAGATACCAACTCTATCTTCCAGGATTCTCCAGACTCAGGTTTATGTTCACTTCTCTGGACACCACTTTAACAAATAAGCAAATCGACAAATAGTAACAAACAAAACCCAGAACTACTGAATGGAATCATGTCTTAGAATTGATCTTTCTTTCAGAGATGACCAGGTCACCGAGTGCACAGCATCTGTGTGGATGCACTGAGCAGTGGCATGTGCTGGTGGCTCCTCGCCATTTCTGACTCTCCTTTCCCATCTTCCCTGCTCAGCTGTTTCATTCTGCTCTGCAGCTTCCATTCTGCATCCCTGTGAGACTATCTCCATACTCCCTTGACATTACTCTTTTCATATTGAACAGAGTTGTCCCAGAAGTCGTCATTTTTCTCAATCTTGTGTATTAAACAATCACGACCTAAAGTATCCATGTGACCACTTAAATATTGAGAAAATGTAAAGCATAGAAGTCATGAAGAAGACCTTGGATAATATATTTTTTTAATTTAACCCTTTATTGAGGGCTTACTGAGCCACAGACCTCATGCATTTGTTGTGGTCTTTCCACATCTATCTGTAGGATTCTCTGCTTTTATTTCATAACTTGCTAGCAGGTCAACTTTTTGTCTACGTTAGAAGTTTGAAAAAAGCCCTGTTAGCAGCCTTGACTGATGGCTGTTGGCAGATACTTTATGCTTATCCTTATTTAAAATCCTTTGCTCAGTTGAGCAATAGCAGAACAATTATTTTAATGTGTCCCAGTACCCTACGGCTATTGCATTTTTATTTAAAATCAGAGAGCACAAAGCAGTGTGAAGAATAGAAATGTAGGCTGGATGTGTTTTTACATGCCTTACTATCCTGCTTTTTCTTCCAAGATAAGGTTCAGGAAATGGGCAAAGTAGAGACACATAGATTGTGATCAAAGCGCTTCTAACCAGCAGTCTTGGTTTCATTTGTATGTATCCTAAGAATCAAGTCATTGTCATACAAGCTTTGAAGTCGTTTCTGATTCCATTGATTTTTATCTAACATGTTCACCTACAAAATTATTACCATCTGTTTGTAGAAATAGCTTAGATATTTTGGTGTCTTCTTTAGCTCTCTTTGACATGGACTCCATGGTACTTGCCAGTATTAACAGGTGTTTGACACAAGACAGCTGTGATTTGGGGGCAGTTTGTTAGAGTTAATGGAGAATTGATACCATGCCAAAAAAAAAAAAAAAAAAATCAGATAACTCTATTGGTGAATGAGCTACCAAGAGTTAGGTGGAAATTGTTGTGAATGTTTTAATGGATATGAAGAGTAAATACTATAAAAATGTTATTTCTTCACTATCATTCTGAAGTTTTTAAAATGGAAACTATTAGTGTACTGTCCATAATATTAAAAGAGATCTGGCTTCATAGTGATTACATAGCTTGGGAAGGGTTCCTGCTGTTTAGCATTAAACCAAAATTTAATATCCAGGAAGTTGCAGAAATAACACATGAAGAAAATCTCCCTCTTCTCTTGTCTTGCTGTGTACATAACCCACACAGTCTGCCTTTCTCTCAAATTAACAAATTCACACTCAGTTTATCCTCCCACTCAGACCAAAGTTTTGGAAATAACACTTCTCTTTTGCCACCTTCCCTCCTCCCTCATAACCTGGAGTGGACACCAATGACTAGAAAATTGGGAAATGAGTAGCCAGACATTAGTTGTGGGCAGGGACTGGAAGAGATCCCAAACAAGATGGCTGTGTTAAAGAAGGCTGAGAGCCACAGGTGCAGTCTTGGAAGCACTCCTATATAATCAGCCCATCCACATCCTGAAGGCCCGGCAGCGCATGAAGAAGATATGATTCTGCTGGGGCAGTTGCCCCATCCTTCACTGAAGAGTTCTCTGTAAATTTCAGAACGTGGTGTTAAAACCATTGTGTAGATTGCAGAACCTGTGCCAGCTAGCAAAGAGTGGGACTCCCTTAGTTTATAGGATTGCTGCTGTTTTAGCCACTTGCAAAGTCCCCTGGAGTAGAATTTAACCAGGACTCTAATAGGACTGGACACAGCTCAGGGGTGTTTGCTTTTGTAGCATTTCTTTTGGGGAATGGGCGGTGGTTTATTTTGATTCAACAAAAACTCATTGAGTACCAGTTAGCTATGAGGCACTAAGCTTATGTGGACATGGGGCTATCTAGAGATATGAGTAAATCACATTCCCTTTGTAAATACTCTATGTTCCCATGAAACACAGCCACGATATTATCTCCCCTCTTTCCCCGCTCCATCTCCCTTCCCCTTGAGACATTCTTCTACTTTCTATTTTTTGGCATCTGGCCAAACCCTAGCCAAAGATTCAATTCCTGTGTAGGAAACAGAACCTATTGGTACCCAGGTTCTGTTTCACCGGAAAGGCTCAAGCTCCGTACCCACTGAATTCATGCCCATGTTAATCAGTTTTCATCGTGTTATGCCAGGCATGTCCAAATCTAACAGAGGCTTCAGTTAGCTGGGATACCCCTGCGATTGCTATGCAGAGATTCTTCTCCTGATAGCAGGTGCCAGATCCTGCCAGAGTCTTACTAGCTAGGTTAACACAAACTTTTTATGAAATAAAAGTCACCCTGAACAGCTACTTTCCCCTAAATTAAAAAGGCTAGAAAATTGTTGTCTTACCCCAATTTAATGTATAAAAATTACATGAACTCTAGAGATGAAAAATGTAAACATAGCACCTTCTATACTAGGAATCTTAACCATTTATTGATGTCACACACATATTCTCTCTCATATTTGTAGATTTGTTAAAGAGAATTCACAGGCCTCCTTATATTTGAATACAACTGTCTCAAGGACTCTTAAAAAGGTACTTCCTGAAGTGTTCTTGGGCCTGGCATGAAAGAATAAAGCTGTGAATGAACACATAATTCATTTACTTAAAGCTACTTCTTCTTAGTCTATTTTGGGAAGTCCTACCCTGCCACTGAAGTGGTGCTTTCTGCCACTCACAAAGATGAACTATCAGCACTCTCATTTAGAGCTTGCCTTGTACTTAGCATGGATGGCGGAAAGTACAAAAACGCTGGGCATGAGATGCTGTTAAACATCCTTCTGTGCTCACAGGGGAGGCATTCCAAAGCCAGCCTTCATGGATAGAAGTAAAATTCCATCCTCAAGTCAAGCTGGACTTCTGAATGTCGAGTTAAAATTAAATTATCGTGGTAACACAATCAGGGAGCGAGTGAAGGCTCCTTGGTGGCTAAGGTGTGGGTCAGAGACAAGTTTGGTGTTCCAGGGCATCAAGTCCTCTGCTCAATAGCTTTCATTCTGAGTGGCACCAACACATTTATAATGGAGAGTCTCTCCTACTTTTATCATCGCCAAAAAGTGTGTTCATCAAGGTGTTATCTATTCTACTAGCCTTGGTGCTCACTGTTCTAGTTAAAAGGCTATCCAAAAATACTATGTCTTGGGGTACTACCGAGATTTGTTGAAACGTTGGATAATTGTTCCCCTTCCCCCTCACCCATCCCATCATTTTCATAATAAAGTCCCTAATCCTTGAGGCAGCTGACATTTCAGAGGGGCTCAAGGGTGCTTAGCTTGAAAACAAGAACAAAATATGTCTGTTCACACCTGTGTCAACTGTGGTTAAGTGTGGGAACCAGGATAAGGAAAACTGAAGGCATGGGTTGAGTTGTAAGGGGCCATCTCCTTTTCCCCAGGTCCAGATATCGTCAACATGAGGGTTTGTTCTAGAGCTACTGTCTTATCTGCCACATTCCTTTTGCATAAGAAGGCAATTTGGTAGCATCAGAATTTATCATTGTTTTTGTCCAAAAATTTGTGTCCCAAGCCGGGCGCTGTGGCTCACGCCTGTAATCCTAGCACTTTGGGAGGCTGAGGCGGGTGGCACCTGAGATCAGGAGTTTGAGACCAGCCTGACCAATATGGTGAAACCCCATCTCTACTAAAACTACGAAAATTAACTGGGTGTGGTGGTGTGCACCTGTAGTCCTGGCTACTCAAGAGGCGGAGGCAGGAGAATTGCTCAAACCTGGGAGGCGGAGGTTGCAGTGAGCTGAGATAGTGCCACTGCACTTCAGCCTGGGTGACAGACTGAGACTCTGTCTCAAAAAATAATCAATTAGGAAAAGAGGAAGTCAAATTGTCCTTGTTTGCAGATGACATGATTGTATATTTAGAAAACCCCATCATCTCAGCCCAAAATCTCCTTAAGCTGATAAGCAACTTCAGCAAAGTCTCAGGATACAAAATCGATATGCAAAAATCACAATCATTCCTATACACCTATAACAGACAGAGAACCAAATCATGAGTGAACTCCCACTCACAATTGCTTCAAAGAGAATAAAATACCTATGAATCCAAAATCCAACTTACAAGGGATATGAAGGACCTCTTCAAGGACAACTACAAATCACTGCTCAATGAAATAAAAGAGGACACAAATAAATGGAAGAACATTCCATGCTCATGGATAGGAAGAATCAATATCATGAAAACGGCCATACTGCCCAAGGTAATTTATAGATTCAAGGCCATCCCCATCAAGCTACCAAGGACTTGCTTCACAGAATAGGAAAAAAACTACTTTAAAGTTCGTATGGAACCAAAAAAGAGCCTGCATTGCCGTGACAATCCTAAGCCAAAAGGACAAAGCTGGAGGCATCACACTACCTGACTTCAAACTATACTACAAGGGTACAATAACCAAAACAGCATGGTACTGATACCAAAACAGAGATATAGACCAATGGAACAGAACAGAGCCCTCGGAAATAATGCCACACAACTACAACCATCTGATCTTTGACAAATCTGACAAAAACAAAAAATGGGGAAAGGATTCCCTCCCTATTTAATAAATGGTGCTGGGAAAACTGGCTAGCCATATGTAGAAGGGTGAAACTGGATCTCTTCCTTACACCTTATACAAAAATTAATTCAAGATGGATTAAAGACTTAAATGTTAGACCTAAAACCATAAAAACCCTAGAAGAAAACCTAGGCAATACCATTCAGGACATAGGCATGGGCAAGGACTTCATGTCTAAAACACCAAAAGCAATGGCAACGAAGCCAAAATTGACAAATGGGATCTAATTAAACAAAAGAGCTTCTACACAGCAAAAGAAACTACCATAAGAGTGAACAGGCAACCTACAGAATGGGAGAAAATTTTTGCAATCTACTCATCTGACAAAGGGCTAATATCCAGAATCTACAAATATCTCAAACAAACTTACAAGAAGAAAACAACCCCATCAAAAAGTGGGCGAAGGATATGAACAGACACTTCTCAAAAGAAGACATTTATGCAGCCAATAGACACATGAAAAAATGCTCATCATCACTAGCCATCAGAGAAATGCAACTCAAAACCGCAATGAAATACCATCTCACACTAGTTAGAATGGCGATCATTAAAAAGTCAGGAAACAACAGATGCTGGAGAGGATGTGGAGAAATAGGAACACTTTTACACTGTTGGTGGTACTGTAAACTAGTTCAACCATTGTGGAAGACAGTGTGGTGATTCCTCAAGGATCTAGAACTAGAAATACCACTTGACCCAGCCATCCCATTACTGGGTATATACCTAAAGGATTATAAATCATGCTGCTGTAAAGACACATGCACACGCATGTTTATTGAGGCACTATTCACAATAACAAAGACTTGGAACCAACCCAAATGTCCATCAATGATAGACTGGATTAAGAAAATGTGGCACATATACACCATGGAATACTATGCAGCCGTAAAAAAGGATGAGTTCATGTCCTTTGCAGGGACATGGATGAAGCTGGAAACCATCACTCATAGGTGGGAATTGAACAGTGAGAACACTTGGACACAGGAAGGGGAACATCACACACCGGAGCCTGTCATGGGGTGACTGGAGGGGTAGGGATAGCATTAGGAGATATACCTAATGTAAATGATGAGTTAATGGTTGCAGCACACCAACATGGCACATGTATACATATGTAACAAACCTGCACCTTGTGCACATGTACCCCAGAACTTAAAGTATAATAAAAAAATAAAAAATAAATGTGTGTCCCTCCAGTGCCCCTTGGCCCTTGTTCTCCCAAGCACCAGGGGACCCCTGGTCTTAGATTCAAGTTGCATCACTAGCATAACTAGCTCCGGGAACCAGAGGGACACTGGAGGAACTAGTTTGGGAAATGAAAAACATCAGCAAATGAGAAGTAATTTTATTCTCCTTTTCCTTTTACCCTAGTCTCACTCTCCATAGTAGGACCTGGATCTTTGCATCAGAGAAAGCATAATGAACAATAACTCTAATGTGTCTTTCTTTCTTTTCTGCCCTAGTATTACTAGAACCTTTGCATCGGGGAAAACAGAAAAGGTGATCTTTCAAGCACTCAAGGAGTTAGGTCTTCCCAGTGGAAAGGTATTCATTAACTTAACAATGTATTTCTAAAACCATTTTGTTTATTTATCTTCTCATATGTAATGAGCTAGATTATTTATATTGAACTGATCTCAATTAGATTTGGAATTATATGTCAGTGACATATAGTACAGTTAATTTTCTTTTCTTTCTTCTTCCTCCTTCTCCCTTCCTGTCTCCCTCCCTCCTCTCCTTCCTCCCTTCCTTCCTTTTGTTTCCTGGGCATTTTCACCTAAATCTCTAAAAATGTAAATAGTTTGCTTCAAATGATTTTTGTTACCTTTCTTAAGAAAAAGAAATGAAGACCAGCTCGCTGTGTTACACAGTTTATTTTAGAGAAGCTCACCAACACTGCCTCAACCAGGCACAACATTAGCATGAATAAGTAACTAATAAATTCGATTCTACAAGATGGTTGTGCAATATTTTGTGAAGCATCTCTCCCCATACCATTTGTATTCATGGCCCTTCAAATTTAAAATAATTGAAATTAATTTATTGACTTCAAGAAAGATTGAAGCCTGGTACTATTTTAATAAGTCCTATTTGAAATATAAATTTCAGTATGAAAAGTAAAATTTTACATGGTTACCCTAAGCCCCTTCATGTAGTCTTGTGAAAATTCACTAAATAAGCATAATTAAACCTTGGGCTTGATTTATTCAGCATCCCTCAGGCAGACACTTTTCTCCCTCAAGATGAGTTGGAGGAAATGTTTATATTCGTTCTTTGGGGTATTTCCCAGAGCAAGCCCAGCTGTAGCCAGGTGTTCACAGACACAGAATCTGGCAGCGTGGTAACTAGAAACGCTGATGTACACGCACTGTTTTTTAGGGACATGGCCTGGCAGTGCCTGAAAGTTGGCCTCCTGGCTTCTGTCAGCAGGAATCAGAGATGAAGGCCCTGAGTCCAAGTGGTCTTCACCTTGCTTCATGACCCTGTAGATTCTCACCCTCCAAGGGAAGAAAGGTTCTGTGATTCATAACATGATTTTATTCCTTACAGAATGATGAAATTGAGCCCACGGCATTTACTTACGAAAAGTTCTATGAACTGACACAAAAGATTTGTCCTCGGACAGATATAGAAGATCTTTTCAAAAAAATGTAAGTTCCACATATGAGGAAGTGTCATATAAATATTATTACTGTCCTTTTTTAGTTTTAAAACGTTTTTGTCCTATTTTAATATAGTATGTTGGTAGTATCTAGGAATATCTAGTCAGGGTTACATTTTTCACCCCATAGTTTATCAGTGTAAAAGTTCACTCTGAGTTTTTGAGAAACTTTTACATACATTAATTGCAGCACCTGGAACTTTTTTTTTTGCATTGGCTTTACTAACTACCTACAATTTTAACCTGCTCCTTTAGGTATTAACCCATTATGTGAACTAACTAGATTCAATTTGGAATGTTAATATGTTTTTGAAAAGTTCATTCATTCCAATTATTTCAAATGGATGACTTACATGTTGTTTTTGAAATAACATCTTCTGAAAATGGTAAAAAAAAAAAAAAAAAAAAAAAAAAATTTGCAGACATTTTCTGTGACCTAGTGGGAGTGTTTTCTTTCTTTTGTTGTTGTTGTTGCTTTTTAATTTTTCTCCCCTTACGAACAGTCTCTGGCCATTTTAAGAATTCACCACTACTGCAGGGTTAGAAAATAAGTTTAGAATTATCATCAACAAATGTCAACATGTAAATCGTACCTACTGTAGCATCATATACAAAAACTTACTTTTTCTAATAAATTTCTTTTCAGCAATGGAGACAAAACTGATTATTTAACGGTAGACCAATTAGTGAGCTTTCTAAATGAAGTAAGCTTTTTCATACATTAACTCCATAAAGTCTGTGTGCAGTGGCTTGCCTTCTCTGGTGTCCTCATTGCATGCCTGCATCATATGCCCTTATTCGCTTTGCTTCTGACCTGCTGATCTTTCCATTATGGCTTTACCAGGTGCAAAAATCAGCTGCTGCCCTGTGTGTTCATGTGCTTTCTTCACGTTGGCTTTGCACACCGCTTTTTGTTGGTTTCTGGCTGTTATATGTAGCTCTGGTTCTGTGTGTATGTGTGAATTGTATAATATATTCATTTAAGTAAATGTGTCTTTGTTTTTGCAAGATGATATTTAAGGTACTTTTTTTTCTATTGATCTCATTAAATAGAAAGAGAATGGATTGAGTTTACTACACTGTAGTTGGATTCTCCATTGCTAACTTTATCTCATACCTTTGCATGGACTGGAAAGCTTTATTTTTGTCTTTTAATGGATTGCATGTAAGAAAAATATGTTGGCTCAAATAGAATATTTTGACAACAAGCAAAACACTTGAGTTCCTGGGTGAAAATATATTGAGTTTTAGGCCAATAGGATTGCAGGTTAAATTTGTACTTTTTCTTTTTATAACAAGCTCAGAGCTAATTTTAGAATGTGATTAACTTAACAACCAAAACTGGTTGATAAAATTTGCTTGAGCACAAGAGAAAAATATTTTAGAACAAAAAAAGTTTGCAACTTTTATTACAACTAAAATGAACTACTTTTTTCTTCACACAAGCAAAAAAAGTTTTCCCTTCAGTGAAACCCATCAAGACTCTTGTTAATCCAAAATGGAAAATTCACTTCTTTTTCTAACATGTTAATAAGAGTTTAAGTGAAGGATGGACAATATGCTTTTGTTTCAAAATAATTTAAGTTAATCATTATACCATATAAAGAGAAAATGCCAGAAAAGACGGTATCATGACAGATAAAAGGTATTATCTTAAGAAAAGATAAAAAGGCAGACCTTAATTTGCCACTTCATAGAGACAAATTACATCTTCTTTTCTTTCCTTGTGAAGGTTCAGTGACTTCAAATTTATAAAGGTTGCACTTTAGAAACTATGTTAACCAAAGTGTAAATGCACTGATGCAAGAAAGAGAAAGTCCTACCCCACATATCAGACAGATGCCTCTCAAATAATCCTTCATGTACAATACAGTGTTCATTTTACTTGAAAACATTTCAAGTTTTTCCACTCCACTGGTTTTTAGTCATATAAATACAATGTTCATAATCTTTACCCAGATATTATCCACATTCTTATGTCACAGCTGCTCAGAAGTTAAATTGCCTTGTTTTGTTTCTTTAACCCCTTCCCCCTCTTCTGCCTTTTGTTTTTTGGTTTCTTGTTTTGTTTTGTTTTATGTCCCTTGGCTTCTTCATGCACTTTGGTTCATTGATCATCTTAGGTTTGGTGAGGTGAAGAGGGAAGACAGTTTACTGTAAAGGAGAAAATCTACCACATCTTCAGTTTGCCACTTCCCAAGACAAGGTCTCTTGTGCTCTTTGGGATGAAGCCCTCTATAAAACATTACAGAGACCTTAATGCTGCATTTCACTGTTCAAAGGATGAAACAACTCTGAGGTCCTGAGGATAGGTGCAGTATTTATAGGCTCTTATCTGATGCGTTTCCTTTTATGCATTGTTTTTGTTGGTGTTCCCAATAGTCATTCCTGTAATTCTTAGACATAACATATAATGTTTTAAAAATATGATCATCCATACTTTCTTGTTCTGCCATTCAGATTCTTTCTTAAAGTATTTATTATTTGTCAACCTTTTATCCCTCACTATTATAGTAGACAATAGCATTCTTTTTTTTTTTTTTTTAATAGTGTTTCCTTCTATTTGACGTCTTATTCACATTAAGGAAGCACCTTAAATTTTGGGGTACGACTGATGGAATCAGTGTGATTCTAGATTTCTTTAGATCATAGAGACCGTAAGACTGCTCAGGAAGGTCTATAGCGTTTATTTTTAATCCAAGTGTCTACCCTGAATGTCTTCCTTTTCTATCCTAGTGAACTCAACTGGCAGAACTAGACAAAAAACTTGAATGTCTGCTTGAAGAAGGCTTGTCAAACATAGAGAACATTCTACCTGTTCCTTGCACCCCCTCTTTTGAGTCCTACCCCGAACCCTCTTACCTCTCCAAAATCAACAACACCCCTTGGGCAGAACAACTTCAAAAGGAGACAGAGAGAGCTCACTCAAGAAAGAATGGGCATTAGAATGTAAGAGTCTATGACTCCAAAAGTTTAAACCTAAACATTTTCAAAATGCCGTAGCCACGTAGTCTCAACAAGCCAGTATCCAACACTGCATTGGAAGCCCCTGTGAGGGTTCCTCGTGAAGGTTCAATGGCTTCAAATTTATAAAGGTTGCACTTTAGAAACTATGTTAACTAAAGTGTAAATGCACTGATGCAAGAAAGAGCAAATACTACCCCACATATCAGACAGATGCCTCTACTTTTAAATCCTTTGAGTACAATACAATGTTTATTTTACTTGAAAACATTTCAAGTTTTTCCAGTCCACTGGTTCATATAATGAGACAAAAGGATAAAAAATAAAAAATAAGCAAGTCCCATGAACACTGGAAAGGACAGGGTCCTAGTCTCATTTGCAGATGCTGATTGTCTACCCTGATATAAACAATTCAATGGAAAAACTCTTTGAAGTAATTAGAGAGTTCAGCAAGGTAACCAGAGAAACAATGAGCAAAGCAAAAAACCAGGAGACACACATACACTGCCATTAACCAGTTAGAATAGATAGTAGGAAAACCTAAATCCCATTTATATTAGCAAAAGACATGCTGGCTCCTACCACCTTCCAACTGGTAAATCCCTTCACTCTTTCTATGAAAGTTTTTGTTCATATACTAATGTGTATCTTCAGGGGGCTGCAAGGAGAGGAGAGACTATACATATATATAGTCCATTTACTGCTTTGTTCACCCTATAGGGTGACCTCCTCCCTATCCGTGCAGTCAACACTGACTAGCTTTTCAGTAGTAGCTTTAGACCTAACTCCTCATTGGCTCCTCAGTATCTCCTTGTTCGTTGCTCCCCAAAGTGTGATCCGTGGACCAGGAGCATCGGCACCCCTTGGGAGCTTATTAGAAATGCAGAGTCTTGGGTCCCACCAAGACCTCCTGAGTCAGAGTCTGAATTTAACAGGATCTCCAGGTGATTTATCTGCACGTTCCAGTTTGTAAAGCACCATCATAGTGGATTACTGGATTCCTCCTTGGAATGTTTAGTGTGAGTGAGAAGAATATGAGAGTGAGGTACACCTTCTGTTATTCTCCACTAAGAATTTAGCCATAGGAATCCACCACTCAGAGCTAAAATTTTGCCACATCTCTGTCTCTTAGTCTCATCCAATGGACTGAGAGAAATCTTCTTTGCCTATATTATGAAAATAGCAAACTAGAGTCCAGGAGGGATCGCAGAGGCACTTAATGTGAGCTGCCACGTGGTGAGACACTGCTACTAGCTCAATTGCTTGTATGTGGCAAGACTAGTTAAAATCTCTTGGCTTTGGTTAGTTTTACCTCCCTTTCCCTATTCCTAATGAGAAGCAAAATTGAATTTTAGTTTTACCTTCATTCTCTGTTTGACTTCTTACAAAGATGATAACTAGGGTCCTGTAGAATCGGGAGATGGGTGGAGGGCAGGAGAGAGAGATCAAAATAAGGAAGAGAGGAAAAAGGTCCACAGGAATCAAGAAGTAGCTTTACTTTCTTGTTGCTGGTAATCTTCCCTCTTCCTCACACATATCATAGGATCACAGCAGGATTCAACCTGACTTTTTTCTTTTTGCAGATGAAAGAATATTTTAAAAGGACCCAGGATCTCTTTCCTTTTACAAGATCTTTATGCTTTAAATGCATAGGCAGAGAGAGAAGGAGGGTATTTAGTCTTATGAATTAGCTTATCCTTGCCAATTATTCCTTCTATATTTAAAAAATATTATGTATGTCAACATTCATCTCTCCCAGTGCTACTTGGATTGAAGCCAGATGATGCCTCTTCTCAGTACCAGTAAGGACATAATACTGGAGTTCTGTTCATCTCCTCCTTACTTACTTGAACACAGTTCTGTGACCTCTTTTTGGAAGTCATTTAGAATCTCATTTTACAAAGTACTGGATACCATGGGGTGAATAACCTGAGTACTTTGTTTCCCCAAATCCTAACTGAAAACTGTTGGTTCCTCAGAGATGTGAAGCATTCACCTCACTGTGCTTGTGTCTATGTTGAACTCTACCACAGCCTTATTACTGTGAGATCAGCTGGAAATGATCCTTCTCCTCTTGTTTTTTCATATGAAAATAATAATTTTCTGACTCTAATGTAAATCTTACATTTGTTTCCTTTCCTTTGGATTACCCAGATTGCCTTATGCTACCTTTTTGAAGCATGAAGGTTTTAGGGAGAGCTGAAGATTGTTATCTAGTGGAGCAGAAGCAAAGACAAATGCAATTTCACATTGTCAGTGCTTCACGCTTATTTGCTGCAAATGTAATTTTCAGAATATGATACATCCATTTTAGGACTTGGTTTTCCTGGCTTTGGCTTCTCATAGGCAGGATGGTCTAATGAATATCATACCCTCTGACTAATAGTCAGAGTTTTTAATAGTGTTTAATTTTAATAGTGTTTTAATTTTAATAGTGTTTAATTGGGAGGACATCTGAAACACTGAACATTCTTCTATCCTTCTGGGACTTAGGTACTTTTCTTTTTACTGATATGCAAATATGTTAAAATGCCTACCTTTATATGTTAGGTAAAGTGATTCTTATACTTGAGCACATCAGAATTACTCAGAAGTCTTATGAAAAACACAGATTAATGGGTTCCACCCCAGAGATCAGTAGATTCAGTAGATCTAGGGAGGGACCTGAGAAGCTGCGTTTCTAGCAAGTTGCCAGGTGTTGGTGAGGCTGATGCTGCCATCCACAGATTACACCTCAGGTAGTACCTTGTCAGAATATACAAATGCATATATATTTTAAAATGCACAAAAATGTCTGAGTTTTCTCTCCTTTCCTAATTTTTTCTCTTTTCTCTCCTGTAGCTGAATCCCTTTTTCCCTCATTTTTTAATTCATATGGATTTGCCCCATCATCTCGCTGAGTTCAGAATATTTACCAACAAACATATTTTTTTAAAATAACTTAATTTGAACATAACAGTGCTGGGGTCTGAAAAGGACCTTTTTCATCCTGTATTCATCTTCTTCCATGGTATTATTTATGGAGATGTGAGAAGGGATGTGCCTAGAAAGATGGGTTTTTTGTTGTTGTCAGTTTGTTTGTTTTTAAAACAATGCATTCTCACCAGAAGGATGGAGCTCCTTGTTTCCTTGAGTAGTGGGCTCCATTGCATGATGGCATCAATTTCCTGAACAAGGTGTAGCATGCCTTCACTTGCCTGGCATTCCATGGTCCACCTCACAATCCTCTTTCTCTGCATATCCCATAACTTTTGTTCCTGGTGGCCTCGAGGCCTGCTGTTAATATAAGTTTCTGTTCTAGCATATGCGTGAATGTGAGCTGTTGTGAGCCATAATTTTAAAAATTACAACAGAAGCATGCTTCATTGGGATAAGTTGATGAAATTTGATATTGATTCCTTATGAGTTAATGCTCTTAATTCAGGGGGGAGAAGGGGACCCAGAAAGGCTGGGCCCCGTATGCATGAGGAAATGACATCCAAGTGCTCTGTTGGCCAAAAGCATTCATTCTGTGTATAGCTCACTTTTCCAATGCCCATTCCAAAACAAATAGGGAAGGGAAATCCATATGAACTTTTAACAGTTACTTTTTAAATAACTTTCCAACAATGTTTTTTAGTCTGTGCATATATTTGGGTAAAGAGTTGTCACCAAGGTCCTCTTCATTGACCAGGTTTTGCTCACATCTGCTTATCTGTCATTATTCCATTGAAGTTTGCTTTATTTATTCATGTATTCATTTATTTATATAAGGGATGACCGGGCACACAGTGCTGTCCTCTAATCCTCAGTGAACAGAAAGGAAGTTTACTGGACCCACTGCCTACACACACACACACACACGACTGGAGCTGAGTCAGTTAGTAAACTAGATTTTTCATCATTGCCATGAAGTTAGGATGACATCACTGCAGGGACAGCATTGCTCCTGGTGCCTCATGTCATAGCAGGAGCTCCTTAGGTGTCGATTTGAAAACAGTGATGTCACCAACCTCTTAAGTCCTGTAATCATTCATGGACCCTCTGCCCAGAGAATTCTATATTGTTTATAGCTTGTAAATATGCTTGTGCTGATTAATTTTCATCATTGCAATTGGTTCATTTTGAAAAAAATAGTTACTCAAGAAAATGAAATTTGTTGAGGGCCCAAGAAATCATGGATTGTTGTAGAAAGCTGTTATGAAAACGAGATGATGTTTGCCTGTGTAACATTAGGATTTTTGTTGTTACTGCTTTTGGGGTTTTGGAGGGGCACTTAAATTAGTATATTACCTATTTATTTGAACTATTTTTGGGGGTTGGTGTTTGCTTTTTAAAAATATTTTGACTTCACATTTTATAGACATTTATGCCAAATGTCTTCCCTGTTGTGTGGGACCTGGAAGACAGTACAGTTGACATGCACACTGTATTACGTGTCTTTCAACTTTTGAAGGGGAAAAATGCATTCTCTCTCTCTCTAGTTCAGGGAGACTAACCCAAAGTACTCCCAAATTTGGACTTTTTGACGTGTATTTTAAGGAGAAAGGCAGGAAGGCAGTGAAGTCCTATCTTTGTAATTATAAATATGATAGTCTAGATATACTTTGTTTTATAAATTATAAACTTAGTAATGTCTAATGCCTCAAGGCCAAGAAATAGCAACCTAAATGGAGTTATTTTCTTATCATAGCATCAACGAGATCCTCGATTGAATGAAATTTTATTTCCATTTTATGATGCCAAAAGGGCAATGCAGATCATTGAGATGTATGAACCTGATGAAGATTTGAAGAAAAAAGGTAATAAACATGAAAAAGGACTTTTTTTCTTTAAAACAAGAAAATATGCAACTTTTAAAGCCTTGGTTTCTTTAAAGATATCTGTAAATGCTTTGAAACTCCCTAGAGCCGTGGATTGATGACTGATATTTTTTTTTCTCCTCTTAAGTTCATATATATTTTAGCTTTTATCAGAATTAGCCCATGTTGACTGAAGTATATTGTGAAATTTATTGTATTATTAAATATATTATAGTGATGTTTCCCCATATACTTTCTTATATTAGATTATATTATTCCATACTGCTTGAAATGTTAAAACAACCAATACAGTCTCTACTTGCAATCTTTGAAAATAATTTCTGTCATATAAAAACTTACATGTCTTCTTTTTCTCCCTTTTGTTTTGCCAAGCCAAATAAATTTAATATGTGATTTGATATGCCCTCTCCCTGCTCATTTGACCTCTGGTATGAAAGATAAATACAATTAATATGAAGTTAAATAGGAATCGCCTTAGCTAATTGCTGGTGTTTCTGGACCTTGGCCCCTTTCAAAGAAACTTTGGAAACAAAGAGTTGTTCGCTCAAATATTTGTCAAAGGAAAGGCATGGGGAGAAATTTTAAAATCAGTCCCATAGCAGTGAGAAATGCCTGCAGAACATGGGAGGGAGAGCTGGGGGTACCTGAGCTAGAGCCTTTGGTCTTATGTCTCAGTGGAGAATTTAAAGAGATGAAGGTTCAAGTTCCATCAGTCCCATATGTCCATGAATCTCAAGGCCTCAGTTTCCTCCTTTTTAGAATATATATTTTTCTTTATATCTAATGCCAGTGAGTGTGGCTGAATGGTCTATATGTTATCTGGATCCTCTTTATAGATATGCCTGGCCCTCTGCACTCCATGATTTCACCCCTGATATTTTTCCAAGCCCAGTAGTTTTCTGTTTGGTTGTAGTTGTACATTTACACTTTCTGCTATGGCTGAAGATACCTGTTCTGCAAGAATGCTTCATTCCTTCCCTCTGTGTCAATATTCTGAATACCGTAATTTATTCACGTTGCTTATGATTACAGCAAAGGGTGGTACAACTTGGTAGAAAATCTAACACTTTGCAGTGGCAGGAGGTGATATGATTCTTGTCACTTCCCTGTGACCTTGAGCTAGGAACTAGCCTCCTGGGGCCTCATTTTCCCTTCTTGTAAGGTGGTGGGCATCATGCAGTAATTTCGTTAGTGTTTCCCTTCCCTACCTTCATTCTTTGAAGTTCGTAGAGAGCTGACTGGGTGCCAAGCACTGTGCCAGATGCTAGGAATTCAAAACAATAAGAAATGTCCCCAACCTTGAAGGCAGTTGCCATCTGTTCAAGGAGAAAGACAAGTGATTCAACAATTCTGTGGCAGTGTGATAAATGTCATGACTGAGGTGTGTCCTTGTTTATTTCCAAATTCCTTCTAAGTTTTAAAGGACTGTGAAGTGACTATTGACACATCAAAAAGGGTAGCTTGACCATTTCACAAGTGATGGAAATTTTAATGTCTGTCATTTTCAAGTGTGGGTGAGAATGCAGTACAAAGCCATTCTTATAAACTTCTGGTAAGGCCCTACATTGGTACAACCATCTTGGGGAATATTTTGGCAATAGTTTATAAAGTGAAAAATATGCCCCTTATACAGCCCAGCATTTTCACTGCTAGGTATGTACCCTAGAGAATCTCTCATACATTTCCCAAACTCTGGATGCCAGAGCGGCACAGTTCTCAGATCTCTGCTCCATCTATACTCACTGTGTACCTGAGCTCATCCAAGCCAATGGCTTTACATTTCTTCTATTAAACTCTCCAGTCCTAACCTCCAGCTTACACTACAGACCTGTAGTGGAACTCTCCATCTGGATGCTGAATGGGCATTTCCAATGTATATATACAACGTATTTTGATCCTTCCTACCCCTAGATTTGTTCCTTTCGAAGCCTATAAAATAGTACCATTATTTACCCAGTCAAAACCACTGGGCTCATGTTGAACTTGTTTCATTCTTTCACATCATGTCTGGTTCATTTGCAAAACCTGTAAGATCCAGCCTCAAAAGAAATCCTAAATAAATCACTTCTCACTATCTCCAGCATCACCGACTATCCAAGCCTTCATCATCCCTCTCCAGGCAACGCCTTCTACTTCCTACTCAGTGCCCTACAATTTATGCTCCACACAGCAGCCAGAGTAAATCTTTTAAAACCAAATCTAATCATGTTATTCCACCCTTTGAAGCCCTCCAAAGGCTTCCCAACACATTTAGAATAAAATCTAAAGCACTTAGTGAGGACCAAAGCCCAACTGATGTAGCCTTTGGCTCCATCTCCAACCTCATTTCAAGCTACATTTTTCCTTGGTCACTTGCTCTGTCTTGCTGTCATTGAATGATATTGGCATGCACACACCTGCATCAAGGTCTTTGCACTTGCTGATCCTTCTCCCTGGACTGGTGTTTCCTGGGTGTGCGTGTGGCTTGCTCCTCACACATGTACGTGACCTCAGAAGTGCTTTCACTGGCCCGTATTTAACACGGCATCCTGTCATGCTTTATCACCTTCCTTCCTGCTTTTTCTGTCCTTCTAGTATTTCTTTGACATTATAGTTATTTGTTTACTGATTTGTTTCTGTCACTCATAATATGAGAGTTTCATGAAGGCAGGGCTTACCTGTTTCTTCTATCACTGCATCTATCCTGGTGCCTCTAAAAGTACTTGCTCTTTAGAATGAATGAAGGTGCCCAAGGAGAGAGGTATACAAATTTCTACTTTCATTTTTAATTAGAAATGACCTAACTATCCATCAACCAAATAATGGATAATAAATTATGATATATTCATATATGGACTTCTGTACCTTCAGTGAAAAATAAATGAACAAGATCTACCTGTATAACTGGTATATAAGATTAAAAATAGCAAGTTGCAAATGCACACAGTGGGATAGCTTTTACGTAAAATTGAAAACAGCCCAAACTACCTGTTGTTTGGATAAATGCATATGTAATAAGATTGCAAAACCATTTTGGGTGTAAACACCAAAACTAGGGTAGTAGTTATCTATCTGGTATGGAATGGAATTGAGGTGGGGTATACAGGATGCTTCAGTGGCATCAAGAATTATGTATTACTTTAAATTTAAATCAAATAATCAAAAATGTAAATCAAATAAGGCAAAATGTTGAGGTCTGACCACACTAGTGTAGGTCCATGGCTATTCATTATGCTATCATCTGAACACTTCTGTAAGCTTGAAATCAGTTCATAACTTGCAAGTTCTTAAATAAAACAAAAAGTTGAAGCTGTCGATGCATCAGCCATTTATAAGTTGCGTAAATACTGATTGTTACTCCTGTAGTTACCACATGGGCTCTACCTCATGTCAGAAAGCTGTGATTGAAATGAAGGGTGCCTTTTGGGGCCACGTTTCAATGACCACTGTATACTCTTCTCACCAGTCCCATAACCTGACTTTTAGATAAAATTGAAAACTGAATTATTTAAATTCAGAAGCGCCATCATCTCCAAGAAAAATCCCTTTTCCAATTCAGTGAGAACAATAATGTCTTATAATTAATACATTTTCCATTTTTAAAGAGCACCTCTCATATCTATTCTCATTTCCCATTATGATCATCTTGGAAGTCAGATAGGGCCAGTCTTTTTCCCCAATTGACAGAAGAAGGAGCTGAGACCCAGGAGCCAAAGGAGTGAGTGGCAAGAGCAGAACTTGATACAGGTCCCGTGGACCCCTGGTCACCATAACTCCCCAGTGCTGTGTTTCTGAACTTGGGACCATGTACATCTGCCATCATGGATGTAAAAGCAAAATGCCACTTGTTTGTGGAATTCATTATGTTACTTATAGTGTGCAACTCTCTTATTTCATTCAAGTTCTGACAGATGAAGGTTCTTGGGAAAGAGACTATGAAGAAGTTTTTACCCTTATAATTTAAGCTGCCTTAACTTCCACGAATAAAACATGAGATGTACATCTTCAGAGCTACACGTGCTACTAAGATGTTCTTTTTCCCCTAGGCCTTATATCAAGTGATGGGTTTTGCAGATATCTGATGTCAGATGAAAATGCCCCAGTCTTCCTAGATCGTTTAGAACTTTACCAAGAAATGGACCATCCTCTGGCTCACTACTTCATCAGTTCTTCCCATAACACTTATCTGACTGGCAGACAGTTTGGTGGGAAGTCTTCGGTAGAAATGTACAGACAGGTTCTCCTGGCTGGTTGCAGGTGAGGAACTCAAGATGGCAATTTGCTTTTTGTGTGTGATGCCCTTTAGTTTAATTTACTTTTCTCTGAAAAATAGGAAATAGTAATCAGGATGAAAAGGATATTTGTTTATTCCCTTTAATGGATTATCATGGTCATTTAACCTTGAGAGAAGGACAATATCTCTTACAGAAAAACTACTGGGCTCATGTTGAACTTGTTTCATTCTTTCACATCATGTCTGGTTCGTTTGCAAAACCTGTAAGATCCAGCCTCAAAAGATCTACAGTCATCCAAAAGACTTTACTGTAAAAAGACTTTTCTTTACTGTAAATTTAAAATATGCCCCCAAAACCACAAAAAAGAAAACATGTAAGAAGTCAATGTTGAGTTTTCTGTTGATTATAGGTACTTGTTATTAGCGCCATGCTCTAACCAATTGAGCTAACTGGCCATTGATTATAGGCATTTGTAAATTAGCTTTATTTTTAAAATTTAAAAATTTAGTTCTCTGAGAATAGAAATTATTGAAAATAGTTTTGTTTTATAGAAACTGGCAAACATTTGAGGTTTAAATTATGGCAAAAGTAATGAAAGTGAAATATAAGAAATGTAGTTACATTATGATTTTTTTTTCTTGGTTATCAATTAAACAATACTTTTTTTTTAACTCACTATTTTTTTGGATATGGAAATACGTTGAAAGAAATTAACTGTGTTACTACTTCCATTTGCATACTTCCTCTGAATACTTGAGTGTGAATCACTAGACATTTTCTGGAATGGCCAAAGTAGCATCATCCAGCCTATCAAAATTAAAAGTAATTTTGATGTTATCAAAAACCCAGCCCACATTCATATTTCCCAGTTGTCCCCAACCAAATTGTTTTTTTGTTTTTTGTTTTTTTTTTTTAATTGAGACAGAGTCTTACTTTGTTGCCCAGGCTGGAGTGCAGTGGCGTGATGTCGGCTCACTGGAACCTCCGCTCCTGGATTCAAGAAATTCTCATGCCTCAGCTTCCCAGGTAGCTGGGATTACAGCCTCCCAAATAGCCATTACACCTGGCTAATTTTTGTATTTTTGGTAGAGATAGGGTTTTGCCATGTTGGCCAGGCTGGTCTCCAACTCCTGACCTCAAGTGATCCGCCCGCCTCGGCCTCACCACGCCTGGCCCCCAAATTGTCCCTTATTGCAGCTTTGTCACAAGTAGGATTTCATCCCAAACCATGATGCTTGTTATATTTTTTAAGTCTCTTAATCTCACTCAGAGAATCCCTTTTTGATAATACCAACCAGATAAGGAGTATAATGTGGTTTTTACCTGTATATGCCATGAAATAATCAGGTTACTTATTCAATTTTCTGTTCTGTAAGAAAACAACTTATTTTGATGTCTTTCTTTAATTTGTATACACACTATTTTATTGTAAAGTTTCAATATTGTAACTTCACTATGTCCCTAGATGTGTTGAACTTGACTGCTGGGATGGAAAAGGTGAAGACCAGGAACCAATAATAACTCATGGGAAAGCAATGTGTACAGATATCCTTTTTAAGGTAACTTTTAAAATAATTACATAGACTTTTCCAAACTCTGTAAAAATGCAGGAAATAGGGAGATGGAGAAGAGAAAACAAATGATTCATTTTCTCAAGCATTGTACCTTCATATTGTCTTCTTTCAGTCTTGAGGAAAAAGTCAAGACAAAGATCTTTTCCACTGAATGTCCCCTTCATGATACTTTTCCTGCTTTCAAATGGTGACTATGTTATGTAACAAGGTTTCTCTGGCAGAGTTTACCTAGTTTTACTTACCTTAAAAACAGTGTCTCCTTTTGTTATGTACTTATTTGCTTATTTACTTTGCATTATTCCTAAAGGACTTCAAGGTGGCATAAAAAAATAAATTGAATACGGGAATAAAATAGATGGTAAATAGGGCCTATACGAGTAAGACAGGCTGGGCGTGGTGGCTCACGCCTGTAATCCCAGCACTTTGGGAAGCTGAGGCAGGTGGATCACCTGAAGTCAGGAGTTGGAGACCAGCCTGACCAACATGGAGAAACCCTGTCTCTAACAAAAATGCAAAATTAGCCAGTCATGGTGATGTATGTCTGTAATCCCAGCTACTCGGGAGACTGAGGCAGGAGAATCGCTTGAACCTGAGAGGTGGAGGTTGCAATGAGCCAAGATTGCACCATTGCATTCTAGCCTGGGCAACAAGAGCGAAACTCCATCTCAGTAAATAAATAAATAAAATAATAAGAGAATAAGATAATGAGGTTAGACTAATCAAAAGAATGAAATTCTGTGGTTGGCGAATGTCAGCTACAGCTGTCCGTCAGTTTGGTGTAACTCAGGATAGATATTACAACACCAGCAGCAGCAGTTCTCACCTCCACCTACATGTGAAACATCACCATGGGTATTTTCAACAACACAGGTGCCACTGGGCATGGTGGCTCACGCCTGTAATCCCACCACTTTGGGAGGTGGAGGCAGGTGGATCACTTGACGTCAGGAGTTTGAGATCAGCCTGGCCAACATGGTAAAACCCTGTCTCTACTAAAAATACAAAAATTAGCTGGTCTGGTGGCGAGCACCTGTAATCCCAGCTGAGGCGGAGGCAGGAGAATTGCTTGAACCCGGGAGGCGGAGGTTGCATTGAGCCCAGATCATGCCATTGCTCTCCAGCCTCAGCAACAGAGTGAGACTCTATCTCGAAACACACACACACACACACACACACAGATGTCTAGATGCTATGCATAGTATTTCTCTTAGCCAAGATGTTGGAGAGTTTTGACCAGCAATGAATTCAAGATAATACTTCCTGATATATACCAAGAGTATATTCAAGTGGGAAGCCATGAATTTGCACAGCCAGGAAGAATAACTAAATGACTACCATAAGGAATGCCTCAATAAAATATTTCAAGATTATGTAACCTTGGGCTTTATCATGTCAAATGGATTTGCCTAGATAACTATTGTGAAATATTTTTCTGATTAACTGAATGATGAGATTTGCCCTGTGATTAGCTACAAACCACTAAGAATTTGGGGATTTTTACCAAATATGATGCTCTGGTTGTAGAAGTGCTAGTTTGAAACCTTCCTTTCTGAAGCTAAGCAGAGGCAGGGCCTCTCCTATTTCATGGAGAATAGTGAAAAGGGAAGATTATGTTTAGATCCTTCAAATGTTGTTTTCTGTAATTCAGCTCTGTGTTACAGATGGGGGGTCCAGAACACTTTACTGGATCACTTACATGTTGCTTGACCAACCAGAACCCCTTCCCCCGACCTTGTAACCAGGCTAATAGGAAACAAGGGATACTGTAAATGTCACATGAGTACACAGAGGTCTACATCAAGTTAATGAAGTATAGCCCAAGACTGATTTCCAAACACAGAGGAAAGTCAGTAAAAGCCTCCAGCAGTCCTTAGGTTACTGCCCACAGTTTTCTGCACGAGGTGGGGAGGAGTCATACAGTGGTCTGGAGTGAGAGCCTCTGTGCCAGAGATCACTTGCTCCTCAAGAAGAAAGGTGGACTCTGAACTCCTGGCTTGGCAGATTAACAAGCCGGAAACTGGCATGCCACTTAGGTGAAATCTCTTGTAAGTTAATAGCACCATAATTAAGGAGAAGTAAAAGATAGCTTAAAAATTGTCATTAACCATTAACTGCACCCTGGCTGTAACCGCAGGAAACTCAACCTGTAGAGGTATCGAGATAGATGGGGGCTCCAAGTCTGAACTGCTGGAACTGACTTCCTGAAAGACTCAATTAATAGTCTCTGAATAGTGTTGAGTGCCTTAATTTTTTTGCTGTTTTCTCTCATTAACATTTTTTTTTTTTTTTGTCTTTAAAGGATGTAATTCAAGCCATCAAGGAAACTGCATTTGTCACATCAGAATATCCTGTAATTCTCTCCTTTGAAAATCACTGCAGGTATAATGATCCATTCTGCCTCAAGTCTCTGTGTGGTATTGTTTCCTAACCCCTAATGCCCACTCCCGCTCTACATCTTTTTAAATAGTTGAGTAGTTTGTTTTGTGAAGTGCCAAGTTCAAATAATCCTCCAGCAAGGACACCTACTCTTATGCAAAGCAAAAAACATTAAAATAAATAAATAAATAAATAAATAAATAAATAAATAAATAAATAAATAAATAAAAGAAAACCAGTCTTGCCCTCACCAAACCAAATCATTTTAATGTGTTTCAGAAATACTTGTTCCAAACAAAAGTTCAGAGATTGGGACACCTTAAAGTTCCATTGAGTTGGAAGATGTGGCAGTATATTTGAAATCAGACTTGATTAACTTGAAAGACATTTTTTATTCTTCTTTCCAGCTCTTAGTTTTGGAACAGAATCTCCTTCTCCGTCTTTTAAAATTATACTAGTTAAAGTTTTTGGTACATCTCACATTAGCATTAAGAGGACAATCGTGCATTTTGCCAAGTGAGAATCTTAATTGCCTAGGAATGGGTGCTTTTTATTCTTGGATGGTTAATGGGTGTTTGAATTTACAAATGCCACTTTTTTTCTCTCCAGCAAATATCAACAGTACAAGATGTCCAAATATTGCGAAGATCTATTTGGGGATCTCCTGTTGAAACAAGCGCTTGAATCACATCCAGTATGTATTTTTAGCAAAC
This sequence comes from Piliocolobus tephrosceles, assembly GCF_002776525.5. Classification (NCBI taxonomy): domain Eukaryota; kingdom Metazoa; phylum Chordata; class Mammalia; order Primates; family Cercopithecidae; genus Piliocolobus; species Piliocolobus tephrosceles. The sequence continues at coordinate 52,755,072 of NC_045453.1, read as the reverse complement.
CATATTTCTAGCATGAATGAATTTGTTTTGAAATTTTCTGAAGGGTCAAGTAGTACTGGAGGACTAATGCTAAAGATCTTCATATTTATTTAAATTCTTTGGTACAGAAAGCTTACATCATGCTTCAGAGGGATGTAAAGAGACACAAAATAAACATCTGGTTCAATTTAATTTGGAGGATCTTTGGGTCTTATGGTTTTTCAGATCTCAGTCTTAAAATTTCATAAAGCACCCAGGCCAAGAGTCCAGATTCAGGTCAGTCATTCTCAACTTCACTTACATGTTAGAATCACCTGCAAAACTGTTAAAAACACCTGTGCCAGGGCCCCACTCGGAGACTGATTGAATTGATGGAGGGTCAGGCCTGAGCATGGTGTTTTAAAAGCCTTCCAGGTGAACTGCCTATGCATCCAGGATTCAGAACCCATGGGAGCCTGATGCTGTGGAAAGTGCCCTGAATTGATGTCATGGCATCCTGAAGTTCACATTCTTAACTCCAAAATAAATCACTGGGCAATGTTACACATGCATTTTGAACTTCATTTTACACCTGCCAATTTCTTCATAAAGTGAAGAACATTAACCTGTGCTCCATAGATAGACTTTATGAGATCTATGAATTCATTCTAATTGCATGCAATTTTTTTGTATATACTCATTCTAGAGAGTTAATCACATTTTTATAAGGATCCATGACCTCCAAGAGATTAAGATCCACAGTCACAAGATGTTATGAGCTCCAAGGCAGCTAATGAAATCAAAGTAGAAAGACCTGCTATTGACAAGCAGCACCTGATGGGCTCAAGCCTGGTAGCTTGAGGTAGTGGCATAAGAACATCACAGCAAATGACAGCAAGAAGGTGCTTTGTACTACATGTAAACACTTTAGGTGGTTTAACAATGAGGTTCTTTTCAGAAGTATGTCTATGGGAACTGAAAAAAAATATGAGATACAAGGATATCTGTATCCTTTGCCCCCTTTCCTTCTTCTCTTGAACTTGCAGAAGCAGTTGCTGCAGGTGACCTGCCCATATCCTTACAGTGCCTCCTGTTTCCCTGAACACTGGCCTGACTTTCCACTGCCAACATCCGCAGCTTCTTGCCTGAGAGTGAGCTCTGGTCACTGGAGCCTGCTCTGCCACACATGAAAGATAGACCAGCAGTGCCAGGAAATTATCATCCCTTTCCCATGCTTCATCCCTCCTGAGGTGGGATAACCCTGAGCACCTGCTCTTCTCTGCCTCCCAGGGTTTCCCAGCAGAACCGTGCTCCAGCTGGCTGCAGTGATAACTTGCTTGGTAACACACCCTTGATGGGCCGCCTGTCTTCTTTTTCTCACTTCCCCACACCTCTGTTGGAGTCTCCTTCCAAGTAGATGACCCAGTGCAATAATACTTTTCTCTGAGGCTGTTTCTAAGGGAACCCAAACAAGAAACAGCTCTGATTTATTTTATTTATTTATTTTTACCTAGGCCCTCTGTTTATTTTCCTGATTGGGTTAAGGCGATTGCTTTTGTGGAAAGATCACTGTATTCTTAGTGAAGTGATGTGCACATATTCTTTCCAGCTGAAGGGTGTCCAGGTTCTTGGCATCTTGAACAAAGAATTGGGCAAAATGCACAAACAAAGCAAGGAAAGAATGAAGCAACAAAAGCAGAGATTTATTGAAAATGAAAGTACACTCCACAGGGTGGGAGGGGCCTGAGCAGAGGGGCTCAAGAGCCTTGTTACAGAATTTTCTGGGGTTTAAATACCTCTAGAAGTTTCCATTGGTTACTTGGTGTCTGCCCTATGTAAGTGAACAGGGTGAAGTAAAGTTATAAAGTCATTTACTCAGTGTACATCCCATGTAAATGGAGAGGATATTTCCCTTCATAGCTGAAGTGTTTCCATTTGATTTAGTTCTAGGAAGTCAGCATGAATAGGCCTTATGTTCCCTGCCTCTAGAACCTGTTCTCCTTTGAATACAGGACAGGTGTTTTGGGAAGCATAGGTCATATAAATGGGAATAAGACCTGCTCCTGGAGCTAAAGAGCTTTCAACCTTGGGAGTGGGAGGAGGACACAAACATGAACACATAACTAGAAAAGAAAGTGGCCTATGATGCTTTATTTGTTGGAGGTGTCCTGGTACAAGAGAGGTTGCTGGGGAATGGGCCAGTGATCTTCCTTACACCAGGCTGCTGGAAGGAAACAGCATTTCAACAAAGGGTTTTATTGGAGGCGAGACAGACATATGAGTGCACAATGCCTTACATATAATAAGTAGTATAAAAGCAAGTTTTGAAAATGAATGGATGGGTGGAAGGGTGGGTAGCTGGGCATATAGAGAGATGGGTGGAGGAATGGGAAATGGATGACTAGATACAGGACGGTTCTGTAGATCAGAGGTGATAGCATACATGGACACCTCCTTTGCATATATGAATCTAAGCAAATGATGCTATAGTCAGGTTCAGATTCCAGGAATTGGAACAACTCTCTTGATTCCCTTATCAAACCCACAAAACCACAATCTTAAGTGTTGAGGGTTGGGTCAGCCTACTGAGCAGACAGGTTTACTATAAGCCTGACCCTTGGGGGGATCTAGGGGGGCCTCTAACTTGGGAAAGCCAATTCTGACCCCAGCCGTCAATTGTCCCTTGCACTTTACCAGATACTTAAAAGGTGCAAGGCCCTCAGGGGAGCAGGAACCCCTCCCCCGCACATCCTGGGCCAGACCCCTGCTCCACTGGGGAGGTTGGAGCAGCTCTGCACACCTCTGGAAACTATGTGGATTTCAAGTTTGCAGCACTAGTCTAAGGGAAAGTTGAATGAGTGTGCTAACTTGGGTTGGGGAGTGAAAACGGAAGGCTGTGCCGCCTGCCATCTAGTGGGTGTTGGGTTGCATCACTCCCAGGCCTCCCAGGCTCCTCCTGGGCTGGGAAGGAGAATTGGAGAAGCACAGCCCTTCCTTAATTCAGCTCTTTCTGTTTCTCCCTAGCTTGAACCAGGCAGGCCTTTGCCATCCCCCAATGACCTCAAAAGAAAAATACTCATAAAAAACAAGCGGCTGAAACCTGAAGTTGAAAAAAGTAAGTGAAATACACACATATATAATGGAAGCATGTATAACACGTGTGGACATTTCAGCTGTTTAGAATTCAATTTATTTTAAAACCACTGATTTTGGGAGGAAGGGTGTAGGGGTGACGTTACAGGTACTTTTCAGAGCAAGATTGCCACATTTCCATTTAAGTTTAATTTCCACATCAATTAATTCATGCAGTAGGAAAAGCATATTTATATATTCATATGTCAGAATTTGGAGGGGGCCCAAGGAAAAATGAGAGGAAAGTAGAAGCATTTTAGAATTTCTCAAGATACAATGAACCAGCATTTTATAATATTACACACTCTAAAGTCCTCATAAGTTTCCCTTTTCAGTTTGCCCCTGTGCTCCAAACATATCTAGGGATACTAGGTACATAAGAGTATGTGACTGTGTATATGTGAATAGAGAGATCTAGAGACAAATGATTTTATATAGTCATGTTTCCTTTTATTCTCCCAGGGTGATTTTCTTGAAAATATTTTCTTCCAGAGTATATCTTAGTTCAGTGAATTAATGGTATCAAATATTGGCATGGTTACACTGCATTTTCCCCCAAGTATTCTAAATGAAAAATTTTAAATTATGTTAATGACAGTTTATTTTATTACAAAAGCAATAATGCCATAGAAAAATCAAGACAATGAAAAGTGTAAGAAAGTAACAGCACTAACATGTATTATACACATATTCATATACTATAGACAGATGTACATAATGTACATGTCTAGGTATATACCCACATTTTTAACATAATTGAGATCATATTAATGGTACTGATTTTTAATTTTTAAAATTTAACCAGGTAAGTATACTTACATCAGCAGGATATAAATCTACATACTAACTTTAATCCTAATGTATGAAACACTCTATAGAATTTAACATATATTATATAGAATTGTATGCATTTATTATAGCATGATGTAACCAGTCCCAAGTTGATGGATTTTCACTACTGTAAACATGCTTGAATGTTATTTTGTATGTTTGTGCAACCCTCTCCTTGAAATCAATTGGTGCAATTAGAGTTATTCACCCAAAGCATATACATATTTTATATTGTGATATGGTTTGTTATGCTTTCTTTTAGGAAAGTTCTACCAACTTAGACTCTTCACCAGTCATATATAGGAGTGCCTGTTTCCCACCAATATCCTTAATGCTGGCTGTTGGCCATTTTTAAATGTGTATCCAACTGATAGAAAAAAATCGGTACCTTAGGGGTTTTGTTATTTGTGTGTCTTTAATAACTAGGTTTTTGCATATTATGATTTGTGGTTTGTCCCTACATGTTTTCCCATTTTTATTATTTTGTTTACCTTTATCTTTCTGACTTATAGAAAAATATTAGTCTTATTTTGCATAGTAGGATATAATCCCGGTTAAATCAGTTGCAAATATTTTTTTCCTGAGGTTTTGTTGCCAACCTGCCTATTTTCTGTCAGTTCCCCATGACTGTTCATAAACCTTGATCTGTGCCAGATTCTCCAAATGATGGGCTTTTGTTATCTAGCCTTAAATTCTTCACAAGGACTGAACCTCTTCTCAAACTTGGTGACCAGAATTTTGGTCATTTCACCCATGACCCCGCAATTCTTCATCATGTGTGTATAAGGTGGTTGTTGCAGGTTTCTTACAAGGTCAAGACCACCAGGAACGGGCGAGAGAGATCGCTGCTGAACCTTAGGAACATGGCGCACTTGGTGCCTGAACATTCTGTTTCCTCTCCCTTTTCATATCCTCCTTCTCAGTGTTGATCTGAAGGCTTAGGGTTTGTATGTCACCTAGCATCTGTCACCATCTCTTTGCATGTTTTTGCTCACAGAACAGCTGGAAGCTTTGAGAAGCATGATGGAAGCTGGAGAATCTGCCTCCCCAGCAAACATCTTAGAGGATGATAATGAAGAGGAGATCGAAAGTGGTGAGCTGTTTGCTTTTATTTTAAGTTACATGCTTCAAAAATACTTTTTAAATAAGAAAACCAGGCTGGGCACAGTGGCTTAAGCCCATGATCCCAGCACTTGGGGAGGCCGAGGTGGGAGGATTGCTTGAGCCCAGGAGTTCAAGACCAGCCTGGGCAACATTTTCATAGAGATGAGACCCCATCTCTACAAAAAATAAAAAATTATCCAAGTGTGGTGGCCTGTGTCTGTAGTCCCAGCTACTGGGGAGGCTGAGGCAGTAGGATCCTTTGAGCCCAGAAGTTCAAGGCTGCAGTGAGCTGTAATCACACCACTGCACTCCAGCCTGGACAACAGACTGAGGCCCTGTTTCAAGAATACATGAGTAAGAAATCCAGGAATTTCTTTCAGAAGACTTTTATATAATAATGCTGTTTTAATTCTTAATAGTAATATTTTGGTGTTCTTGGTGTTTTGCCAAATACTTCCAATTTTTTCTGACTACTAAATTTTAATGGGCTTGTCATCTCCCTTCCTATTGGTCATTCAGCTATTCAGCAGAAATTCATAGCCAGAGAATCCTTGAGCACTTGCTGTAGTAGGCAGAGGAAACAACATAAAGAATATTTTGCAATCCCTTTCTATAGACAAAAGCATGAACTTCAGTCTTGTTAATGATGATAGTAGAGAGGCAAGTAATTTGAGAGACCCTCAGGCAAATGACTGGTTTGTCTGCACGAAGTGAACAAGAAAACCAAAGCCGGTATTAAAATCTCAAGTTCAAATTCCTTCAAATAACCAGCTCACCAGAATTATCTCTGTGAAGCTAGATGATTTTAGGAAGGCAGTCTTGTTTAAAATATTTGAATATGTGCTACTACCTTCTCTTTTACTTTGATCACATAGCAACAATCATAATGTTCCGATGTAAATTGGTCATTTGAGAGTTTGGGGATGATTTTAGAGAATTATTTGTTCGTTATGTATCATGAGAATTGATGAACAAAATGACGAGGACTTGCGTTGGTTATACAATGCCTTGGATTTATATACAGGCATACCTTAGAAATATTGCAGATTCAGTTCTAGACCCCTACAATGAAGTAAATATTGCAAAAAAGTGATTCACAGGAATTTTTGTTTCCCAGTGCATACAGAAATTATATTTACACTGTAATAATTATATTTATTAAGTGTTCAATAATAGCATTATGTCCAAAAATGTAACTTAACTTAAAAATATCTATTGCTAAAAAAATACTATTATGTAAACCCACATCAAATTGAAATCTTTTTGTGGAGGGTCTTGCCTCGAGTGAACAGCAAGGTAGTTGCCAAAGATTGGGGTGGCTGTGGTAATTTTTTAAAATAAGACAACAATGAAGTTTGCTGCATCAATTGACCCTTCCTTTCACAAAAGATTTCTCTGTAGCATGCAGTGCCATTTGATGACACTTTACCCAGAGTAGAGCTTCTTTCATAATTGAAGCCAATCCTCTCAAACCCTGCTGTGATGCCTTCTCAACTAGGTTTATGTAATATTTTACATCCTTTGTTGTCATTTCAACAGTGATCATGGTATCTTTACCTGGAGTAGATTCCATCTCAAGAAACCACCTTCTTTGCTCATTCATAAGAAACAACTCCTCATCTGTTTAAATTTTATCATGAAATTGCAGCAATTCAGCCCCATGTTCAGGCTCCTTTTCAAATTCTAGTTCTCTTACTCTTTCTACCACCTTTGCAGTGACTTCCTCCACTGAAGTCTTGAACCTCTCAACGTCATCCATGGGAGTCTCCCAAACTCCTATGAACATTGATATTTTTACCTCTTCCCATAATCATGAGTGTTCTTAGTGGCATCTAGAATGGTGAACACCAGAAGCTTTTCAGTTTACACTGCCCAGATCCATCAAAGGACTCTCTCTTTTAGGAAGGTTAGACATAGAATTAAAAATCCAAAAGCTGGAAGAATTAACTAACCTTATTCAAGACTCCTTAATAAAGACTCCTGACTGTGGAACAGACTTTTTAAGTGACTCAGCATGTCCAGTCCTTGGGTTTGACATTACTCCTGGAGAAAAGTCGTAATGACTGTACTTTCATTTGTTTTATGTGGCAGGGAGGGTCTAGGGGGCTAAAGATACAACTCAGTTGATATTTGTTATTATGGTCGTCTGTTGCTATGCAATAAACCTTCCCCAAATTTAGGGGCTTATAACAACACCTTATCATTTTCTGTCATAATACTGAGGATCATCTGGGCTCAGGTTGGTGGTTCTTGCTTGGGTTTCTCATGCTTTTGTCGGCAGATGACATCTGGGGCTGACTGGTTCCCTTGGACGGGTGATCCAGGACGGCTCGCTCACATGCTGGCAGTGGATGCTGGCTGAACGCTGGGAGCTCAGCGGCGCCTTACTGACCATAGTACCCCTGTGGCCTCTCTCTGTGGTTTGGGCTTCTCACAGCACAATGGCTAAGTTCCCCAGATGGAACATCTAAGAGCCAGTGTCCCAAGAGGCAGGAAGCAGAAGCTGCTAAATTATTTAAGAGCTAGGCCTGGAACTGGTGCAGTATCATTTCCTCTATGTTTTATTCATCAAAGCAGTCTCAGGGCCAGTCCAAGTTCAAGAGGGTGAGTGAGTGACAAGGTCACGTTGCATAAGAGCACAGAGGAGGGCAGATGTTATGGCAGCTGTCTTTCGAAAATATAGTCAGCCATGATGCCGACTATAGTTTTCACATTTTTTGCAAATAATAAACCTAAACAAGATTTAAGAAAAATATATTGACAGAAATATATTTCAAATGATCAAGAAAATACTCCTAAGATGCAAAAAAGATGACTATTCAGTAAAACCTGTTCCTTTAATTTAAGTTAAATTTCATAGATGGTAATTAAAATATGTAAGGCATTACTGATACAATAATCCAATAAAACACACTGTAGAAATAATGGAATAAATTAACAAGAAAACAATGTTAATAATAATTAACTACCATCGTTGTACCAACAGTGGACCAGGCATTTTACATTACAGCCTTATCTAATCTGTATACAGCCTGATGAAATGGGTATTACTATTATTTTGTTTGTTTGTTTGTTTGTTTTGAGACAGAGTCTCGCTCTGTTGCCCAGGCTGGAGTGCAGTGGCGCGATGTCAGCTCACTGCAAGCTCTGCCTCTGAAATGGGTATTATTACACCAGTTTTTCAGATGAGGGGACTAAAGCTTAGAGAGGTAACATATTTTGCACCTGATCCCACAGCGGGCAAGTGATAGCACTAAGATTCAATCCCGGAGCTACCTGATTCCAGGGTCAAGACTTTTTGTACCTTACAGTACTGCCCTTTCAATGTACAGGAATATGGTAAAAACATAGATATGCAAAAATACTTTTTTAGAAAGGAGAAATAATAGAACGAATGAAAGTCAAAGATGTGTTGTTTCCTAAACACACACAGTCACGTAAAATGAGCATCAGTATGGCTTCATGTATTATTAAAGGTGCTTTCCCACCATCTACATACGTATGGTAATTATTCCTCCAGGCAGAAAAAGATTTGCCTCAGTGACTCCCATGTTATTCCAAAATATACTTGAGATTTGGGTTAAGTTTTAACAGAAATAACCACATGATTTAGTATACCAGTAGGAAAGTACCCAAGGACAGAATCATCCACCTAAATGGCACAAGGCTCCTGTTACACCTGTTACGTATGTGATTCTTAGGTTGCCTCAGTAGCACTTGGTTTTGGTTCTGGTCAACTAATCGGCTGTAATTACCTTAGTACCACTGTATGAATCTACTATGTATGTGTGACTAGAGTCTCTAATTTAAATACATCAGCATAGCAGGCAAGGGAAAACCAAGCATAGTTCAAGAGGGGAGGCCTGCCTGAAGGCTGTAGAAAATAGAAAAGTCTTTCAGTCAGTGAAAACAGGTGCCCAGGCATTAGGCTGGATTTAGATTCAGAAGGACACATGGCTCCCAGGATAGGAGACAAGTAGTAGGGAATATCAAAATTATATGTGGTTATAGGTGTGTCTGTGCATATATGCACGCTCAGAAAGTGATCATGTATTCATACAATTCTCTTAAAGTGGTTATTGAGTCTCTACCACTTGTTTGGAGCATGTCCCTTGCCTTCAAGTCATTTACTTCTGTATGGGCAGTTTAGACTAGACATACACGAAATGAAAATTTAGTAGTGACCTGAGAAGTTTTGAAATCTTGGTTACTGACTGTAGGTCATGAAAACCTAGTCCTGGAAGAATTGTGGTAAGAATTCAGGAGACAGGTGGATCCATTATCTTGGTCTGTGATTTCAGACAAGTAAAATCGTATCTCTGCATCTATTTCCTCATTTATAAGTAAAGACAGATGCTAGATTAGATTATTTTAAGACGTATTCCAGTTCCTCAAATCCTTTTCTTCCTGCCTAAGTCTTACGATGACCCAATTTTTGTTATTGTTGTTGTTTGGATTTTGTTTTTTAAATTGTCTGCCTCTAGAATATCCCTTCATCAGATTTATTAGCTCCAGAGAAGGAAGGTGGCTGTTTCTTTTCCTCACCCTCTTCCTATGCCTGGAGACATACTTCACAAAATAAAATAGTCTATCAGGAAATTCTGAATCCAGATACTACCAGTTGAAAGATACCACTGTTTTATCATGACTAAGAAAGAAAAAAGAGTTTCCATTCACTGGAAAAAACCATCAGTTGAAGAACATATTACAACATCAGAAATATTAAAATTCAAAAAAGTACATCTCAGAATCAGTGAAATCATTTTTCATTTACTCCTGTTCTTTCATTCTCCTTTGTACTTTTAAACATGCTTTAAAAAATCTCTCGCATTCTGATGGGTCTGCTCATCTCCTTTATGAGTTTATTCTCAGAAATTATTTTAGTGGGTTTTTTTGTTTTGTTTTTACAGTAAAGTTCCCTCATGCCCTGTGGTGTGACCATGTGGATTTGTATTGTCCTCATCCTGAGGTCTATGGGTTTCTCCTGATCCTGGCTAGATTTTAGGCAAATTCTTTGTCTGGGAATTACTATAAATGGTGATTGTATGAATCGAAATCTCACCTCAGTATGTTGTACATTTTCCAGCAGGTGGTTCTTTTTTTTCCCACGAACATCCTAGGTGGATTCTGGCATTCTTATCACTTTCCTGGACCAATGAACACAGTGTGTGTGCTTCCTTTCACAGACTAGACCATGTTCCAGGGACACCAGCTTTATTTGGCACCCACTTCCATTTCTCCTCCTACCTGAGCCTGACAAATGAGCCCTGAGCCTTTGAAACCTACGCTAGGTTTGACAAATAGTTTGCAGGAGTAGCACAATCCTTCTGAGGCCTTTCCTTTTTCTACCACTCCGGGCTATAAGTCTTTATGCCCATAACATTCAAGTGGACATTTTAGTCTCTTTCAAAATTATCTGATGTATTTTTTTTCTTCCATCTTCTTATTTTCAGTAGATGTCATGAAATATCAAAACACCCTTTTATGAGTCACAGATATTCCTGCAGTGTTTGAGGCTTTCATTTTTAGAATTAGTGTACTAGGATAGAAGTAGCCATCCAGTTAAGAAAAATTTATTAAGCATCAAGCATGTCAAACCACATTTTAGGTGCAGGAGAAATAATACATGACAAGATGTGCTCCTTGACCTTGAATAGGTAAGAGTTTAGTGAGAGTTATACTTGAAAAAACACTGCATATATAAATGTCCCCATTTTCTTTTGGCATCCTTTTTCTCTAAAAGTGCTTATGTTCTACCCAAGATTGTGAACAAGGTCTGACTACTTGGCAGTGGTTTGGCTTCATGGATTTTCCATTTGTCTTTCACACAGCTGACCAAGAGGAGGAAGCTCACCCCGAATTCAAATTTGGAAATGAACTTTCTGCTGATGACTTGGGTCACAAGGAAGCTGTTGCAAATAGCGTCAAGAAGGTCAGAGTTCCCTTTCTTTCATCACTCTCAAGAGGTAGCAGCTGTTATTTATGAAATTTTGGCAACGTGAGAACCACAAGAGAATAAAGTAACCTATAATTCCCCTTCTAAATTGCTTAGGATACAAGTCTGTGCTGGGTGACCAGAACTTGACACATACACAATATTAAGTTTAAAAGGAAATGTAAATTACTCATTAGTCAGAGTCAGTGTTAACCACTACCCATTTGGCCAGTGTCCTCTAAATATTAAAATTTATTGTGTTATTGTAGCTGGGGAGGGAGAAAACGACAGCATCCCAGGGGTAAGGTTTAATCTTGAATTCATCAGGAAAATGACCCCGAACATCCTGAATCTAGCCCTCATTCAAGAACTGGTCCCGCTAATTATATACCTTCCTCCTAAAGTAGAGTAAGCATAAAAATGTTTCCAAATATTCAGCCAAAGAAAATAGTTATTCATGTGCTTACCTTTTGTCAGGCATAGTCTAGGCCATAATGACCTAACAGGGTAAAACACACTTGCCTTCTGCCCTTAGGCAGCTCATGGCCCCCTGTAGTTTAGGGAAAGGGATCAGAAACAACAAAGAAACAAGTAGTCAAATAACCATATAATTACAACTTGTGATAAGAGCAATTATGAATATAAACATGAGTGCTGAAGAACAATGAAGTAGAAAGAATAAGGAAACCAGAATGCGAAGGGTCAAGAGGAATTGGCCATGCACAGAGATAGAGGAATCACTTTCCATGTGGAAGGACCACAATAACAACAGCAAGGGCTGTGAGTAGAGTGACTTGAGTGAGAGTGGAGTGAGACAAGATGAGATGGGGCAGGTAGGTGGGAACTGGGTGATGTAGGATTTTGGAGGCCCATTATGAAAAATTCAAATATTAAGTGAAATGTAACACTACTGAAAAAGTTTAGAAAAGGGGGCAGTGTAGCCTGATTCAAGTTTTAAAATGTTGCTGTGGTTGCCATATGGAGACTAGTTTAGGAGGAAACAAGAGTGGAAGCAGGAAAAGCAGTGGGGACAGGCTGCTGCTCTAGGCCAGACAAGAGTCCCCGATGGTCAGACCAGACAATGATACAGAAAGGACTGAGTGGCTTCAAGACATGTTGAGAAATGGGACAGCCTACTGATGGATGGAATGTGGGAATGAGAGAGAAAGAAGTGAGATGACCCTCTAGTGTCCTTGTTTGAGGTACTGGGTAGGTGGTGGTACCATTTACTGGCATGGGGAAGACCGAAAGAGAAAGAACTCAGGAGTTGCAAATGGGATGACTATTTGAGATGCCTGTTAAGTATTCAAGGGGAGGTGTTCATATAGCATTGCCATCTGACTCTCTCTCTGGGTTCATTTCCTAACTGTCTAACTTTGGGTAAGTTACTTAACCTCTGTGTACCTTAGTTTCCTCATCTGCAAAGTGAAGACGATAACACCTATTTCATGGGGTCACTGTGAAGAGTGGATGGTTTGTGACATGTCAAGAGCTTAGCGTGGTGCCTGGCACATGGTAACTCCTGTAAAGGTATTAGTTGCTGGTATATTATCATCCTTTTCATCTTTATCATTGTCATTATCCTCATGATCACTGGTGTCATCATCATGCGTATATAGAAGACAGGTTGAGCTAGAGATACAAGTTGGGAGTTCAAGAGATCGTATTTGAAACAATGGAAATACTGAGATGATTCACAGGGAAAGGTGGAAAAGAAGGTCCAAGTGAAGCCCTAGTTAAAGGTGGAGCCAGAAAAGAAGAGCAAGATATGGCCAGTAGAAGTAGGAGGGAAATTAGGCAGTGACACCAAGAAAACCAAGAAAGAGGACAGTGTTAACAGAAGGACTGAGTGGTTGATTGTAGAATATGTTAAAAATCTTAGACAAATCAAATTTAACAGAGTTTAGTTAAGCAAAGAACAATTCCCAAATTGGGCAGGCCCCAAACCAGAAGAGATTCAGAGAGACTCCAGTGCAGCCATGTGATGGAAGATTTATTGACAGAAAAAGGAAAGTGACCTACAGAAAACAGAAGTGAGGTACAGAAGCAGCTGGATTGGTTACAGCCTTATTTGCCTTATTTGAACAGAGGTTGAATAGTTGGCCACCTTTGATTGGCTGAAACTCAGTGATTGGCACATGAGTAGGTTACAGCCTGTTTACACATTCATTCAGTCTACAGTTTACTATGTGAAAGTTTATGGAGAAACCTTTAGAATATGTAAAGAGACAGCTTTAGGCTAAACTTAACAAGTGCTACTGACTGATTAAGAAGACTCAAGAGTGTCCTTTGGGTTGTTAGCATGGAGGTCATTGGTAACCTTAAAGAGACATTTCAGTGGAGTGCCAGACACTGGTGACACTGGATCACATAGATATGAATGACTAGAGACTATGGTTTTGAGAAGTTTTGCTGTGAAGGGGAGCAAGAAATGGACTAGTGGCCAAGGGCACCTGAAGAGTCAAGGGAGTGTTTCTATTTGTTTGTTTTAGTTTTTTTTCGTTTTCGGATGAATGAATCTGGAGTGTGTTTGCAAACTCGGAAGTGGTGCAGTAGAGAAGAAGAGATTAATTTTGCAGGAAAGAGAGGGGATAACTGCCTGGAATTCCTCGAGAAGGTGGAAGAGGGTGGGATCGCTATGGTGCGAAGGTGTGGCCCTTCACAGGAGCAGGAACACCTGATTAGTGAAGACAGTGGATGAAGATGCAGGTAGGCAGATACATTTGGTGATAGGAAGAGGGGAGAGTATTTGTCTGATGAGCAAAGCCAAAGGAATATTGCCTTTACACCCTACCTTTTCTGATATAGGGAATTGTGACTACTTTGAGAATATTGAATGCCTATTAAGACTCAAGAGTATTGTTTTAATACAAAATTTAGCCAGGTGTCATGGCACGCACCTGTAATCCCAGCTACTCAGGAAGCTGAGGCAGGAGAATTGCTTGAACCCGAAAGGCAGAGGTTGCAGTGAGCCAAGATTGTGCCACTGCACTCCAACCTGGGCAACAGAGCAAGATGCTGTCTCAAAAAAAAAAGTTGCTAAAGCCTTCATCAATATTGTCTTAGTGTCTTAGTCAGTTGGGGCTGCTATCACAGAAATACCATTGGCTTAAACAACTAAAAACTATTTGTAACCATTCTGGAGTCTGAGAAGTCTAAGATTAAGGTTTCACCCAATCAGTTCCTAGTGAGGGGGGCCCTCTTCGTGGTTATGTCCTCACATAGTAGAGAGAGAATAAAGAGGCAAGCTCTCTCTTGGCTTGGCCCTCATGACCAAATTACCTCCCAAAGGCCCCATCTTCAAATGCCATCACAATGAGGTTGAAGATTTCAGTATATGAATTTAGAATGGTGTAGAGGGCTGCACCAGCATACAGCCCATAGCAAATATCCAGACATGAATGCTGAGTTACTCAAAAGTGACCCTTCATGCTGCTTTTCCCAAGCCCCATGACTAAGGCACTAAGTAAATAATTATAATAAAACATCTAAGTAGGTAAAAACTGTCCACAAATGAGGGAAAGAGCATTAAGATTAGCCCTTCTGGTGCATAAAACAATGAGGCCATCCATGGCTTTTTTTCATCAATAATGCCCCACCTTAGCAAATAAATAGAATAACAAGTTTACCTATACTTATTTAAGTATCTATGTATGTATGGCTAATAAATTTGGAATTTTACCCTTTAGAGGAGTAAACAAATTATTTCCTTTCTCTAATTAGGCCTCAGATGACCTTGAACATGAAAACAACAAAAAGGTAACAAAATAATTCCCTTGCCTATTTTAAATCAGATGCATCTAATATAAAACATCTTCAAAGGAAGGAATTAATTGTGGTGATAAAATGATTAAATCCTGATAAAATCACAAAACTAGGGCAGGTGAGTAAGATGATTTTCCTAAAAGTAGGTATTTAATCCAGTAAGGCATTTTCTTCATTGGAATTAGAGATTTCGTTCCTGTAGTGGAACGACATGATCATCAGCATATTGAATTTGAACTCAAAAATGAGCAAATAGGTCATCAAAGCCATATTGTAGCATAATAGGAGGATCTTAGTTCCCAGTACACTGACATTCTGGAAGATCACTGATTAATTTTACACTGCATAACTTCTAGGAGTATTACTTGATGTTATTAGATATTGGCCTTCTAGTAGGGAAGGTAAAGTTACATTTTCACTTTCTTTCATTCTCTTCGAAGTTCTTCTTGATGATCAAAGTGGTCTTATTTAGTAAGTATTATGGTTTATCCTACAACAGTGAGACTGACAGCCACAGGCAGAAGTTTGCCTTATAACTACTTTCTCATACTTCAGAGCTTCAAAAAATACTGCCTTGCTGCCTGTAGGGTCGTATCCTATTTGGAGTTGAGATCCTAGCTTCTCACCCTCTAAATATTAAATTTGAAAGAATTATGAATAAATATGGTCACAGACGTGTCTCAAAAAATATTTGTGAGTACTTTACTCTCTTGTTCTAGAATCTCATCATTCATAATTAGAGTCAACAGTGTACAGATTGACATTTGGTCATTGCCATTTATTAGCTAAGTTATTTCAATTCTCAAGGCATCAATCTTCTCATGCGGTCAGTGGGTAGGACTCTAATCCCCACTACACATCACAGACAGTAATGAGACCGTGTGTGCAAGAACTCATCCTGGTGCCCAGCACACAGCACTGGTGGTATTTATTCTTATTATTAAACACACAGACGTGGCCGTTGTTTGGTGGGGGAGCAGGAGGACACATGAAGAAAATGATAAAAACAAAAACAAAACCAAGTTACATTACTTGATTATTATTTCAGGTTTTTATTGGTGAAATCAGTTTGATAATTTAGAATGCTCAAATTGTTAAGTCATCAGTTAAGACAAACAAGTCGTCTGACCATTTTTTAACTCATGGATTACATCATGCAACTAAGGAATATATCCAACTAGATTCATTCTATGCAGGAAATTTAGCTTTGCAAAGTTCTCAGCAAAAGTATTGATCACTTTTGAAGGTCTTATTTTTGTTGTTGGTTTTTTGTTTTTTCTATCAAGAAATAAACTAATTTGTTTTCTTTTTTCTGTATGCAAAGTAATGCAATTTCAGTATGTCCTATGCAGCAAGTTATTAGATTACTTTTAAGATTAAGTGCTTTTTAAAATACTATATACCATGTGTGTATGTGGCTTACATTCTAGAGTGCTACGGTGAAACATAGTCACCAAAGAGGCAGCATCATTAGTACCTGGGAACTAGTTACAGCAATGACTGGCCTCACTGCAGACTCACTTCAGCAGAAACTCTGAGTGTGGGGCCCAGGAATCTGTTTTAGTTTAAAAAGCCTTCCAGGTGATTCTGATGCACGCTAATGTTCGAGAGTCACTATTTTTGATGTTGTGCCTCAATTTGTAAAAATATGAGTAATACCTGCTGTGTCTATTTCCTAGCATTGCTGTGAGGTCCAATGTAGTAATTTCTTTCTTTCTTTTTTTTTTTTTTTTTTTGAGATGGAGTCTTGCTCTGTTGCCTGGTCTGGAGTGCAGTGGCACAATCTCAGCTCACCATAACCTCTGCCTCCTGGTTCAAGCGATTCTCCTGCCTCAGCTTCCCAAATAGCTGGAATTACAGGCTCACGCCACCACACCCAGCTAATTTTTGGCATTTTTAGTAGAGATGGGGTTTTGCCATGTTTGCCAGGCTTGTCTTGAACTCCTGGCCTCCCAAAGTGGTGGGATTAAAGGCGTGAGCCACCGTTCCTGGCCAGTAATTTCTTGAATATTTTAAAGTCCCTTAAAAATCTAAAAATGTCCTACAAATGTAAGATCAGCTTAATATTTTATGATTACCTCCTTTTGCATTATTTAGAGCTACAATAGACACTAACTTCTTAAAGCATCCTTTATATAATTGAGGAAGAAAAAGTCTTTACCTTTCAATTTGTGTGTGTGCAATTATCTTTATTAAGGAAATCTGCAGCTCATATCGGTGGGTCCTACTGAAGTCATCGACTTATATGTTTTCTTCCTTGTGCTTGTAGGGCCTGGTAACTGTAGAAGATGAGCAGGCATGGATGGCGTCTTATAAATATGTAGGTGCTACCACTAATATCCATCCATATTTGTCCACAATGATCAACTACGCCCAGCCTGTAAAGTTTCAAGGTTTCCATGTGGCAGAAGGTAACACCAAAGGTTAAATGCAATCGCCTTTTTTGCTTGATTTTCTTTTATGGTGCTAATGAGCTTGTATCTAACTTGTTGCCGTTTTTCTTTGTGGGCATGGGGGCTGTTCCACCTCACCTTATTTTTGTTTCACAGACCATAGAAGCCACCTTGGTATGTGGTGACATTACATTGTCATTCATGACCTCACCCACAAGGTGGCGCTGAAAGACTATGGATTTGTTAGTGCTGGGCCATGTAGCCTCTTCTGTTCCCACGTGCATTCACAAGACTCCTTTTAATCAAAAGCTGGTTTTCAAAAAAACATAAGAAGTATTTAAAAACTTCATTTCTGGGCTAGAGAAGCCATCATAATCATCATTATCATAAAAAAATTCATATTTCAAGGATAACTGTGGCAATTGGGGTACATGTAATTTCTCTAATGACTCCCAATTTAAATCAGCACTTTTTTTTTTTTTTAAAGACAAATGTCTCCATCCACAGGATGTCAGTCAAAGTAGGAGCTACTAACGTGATAATGTAGCATTAGCCTCCAAGGCCTCGTGATTCAGGGTGTAATTGTATTTATTTATTGCTGTTTTTCGCTGAGGGTTTGATGACAGGGTTCCTGACTCCATCTTTGCTTTTCTTTTACAGAACGCAATATTCATTATAACATGTCTTCTTTTAATGAATCAGTCGGTCTTGGCTACTTGAAGACACATGCAATTGAATTTGTCAAGTATCCTTATGTATCAAGTGGAATGAGTGGTTGACTCACGTTGGTTTGGCAGGAGCCTCTGAAATAGATAAATGGCTAATATATCATTCTGATGGTAGAGTTAATAAAATGATATGTGGGAAAGACCATGACAGCTGTGACAATCTGCCCAAATGAAAATTGTTTTTATAATCCACACAGTGAACTGTGATCTTAAGCATCATTTGTAAATGTGAAATTTGCTGTGTGCTGTCTACTCGTTTGTCGTTGTTGGCCTAGACCTTTATTGTTGTAGCTCTTTGTCGTTTATTTTTCTCTGCTGTAGGACTCTTTTTTTCTGTTTTCCTTAATAAGTTACACAGTTATAACAAACGGCAAATGAGTCGCATTTACCCCAAGGGAGGCCGAGTCGATTCCAGTAATTACATGCCTCAGATTTTCTGGAACGCTGGCTGCCAGATGGTTTCGCTGAACTATCAAACCCCAGGTAGGAGCTGATGTCCAGTGACCCCAAATTCCATGAGAACACTTTGACAGGATAGTGCCAGCACTTCCCATCAGTTGGCTGTGGGCATTTTTTAAAGGAAGCAGACATATGGCAAAGCAATGTGTTGTTGGATTTATATAATGGTGAGAAATAGAAAAAAAAAAAAAAACAAAATAGAGCAAACAATGGTTGAAGATAATGTGTTGTGATTGAAATTTAATTCCTTTCATAAATGCCATGTGTATTCTTGCTAACCATTATCCCATATTCCAAAATATTGCTCATTTTTTCTTCCTTTTGGATCAAAGTTGTTATCTTTGTTTCCAGAGGCAGAATTAAGTGAAAAGAATTTGAGTATCTGTGTATAGCAACAGCGACTCATTTCTCCTTTGGCGTATACCCTGACCACTGTGAACATTCAGCAAATATGACTGACACAGTGGCACTTCACCAAAGAAGTACAGAATATTTTGGAGTAAACTCCACTAAAATGGTGTATAAGGAGTTACATATTTGAAGAGATACTAATCTATAACTTGGTCCTCCAAAGTGTACTCAAAGACGGGTTTCCAATATATAATGACTTTTTTTTTCTGGAAGGAAAAGAGTAAATTTTTATAATTGCATAAACAAATTTTTAAAGTTTTTGAGGTTTGCTTAAGAGCCTAGGATCACAGTATTAAGATTAGAGGTAGCAAAACAGAAATAAAATAGATAGAAATACGCCACAAAACCTATTCACTATATATGGTCAATTCTACAGCATGGTTCTTACAATTGGTGAAATAAAACAAAATCAGAAAACCCTTTTTTCCTTCAATTCTTTGCTATATAAGAGTATTGCCCATGCTTCCCAATTTGAGAATTTTTTTAAAATCTATTTTGTGTTTTAAGAATCCCTGCCCACCTTGTTCCCTGCTATCTGGACTGAGTGGAAGGTCCTTTGACTTTCATTCCTTCAGCATGAGTGTGAGCTGACTACTTCCCACGCCTTGAGGGAGCCTCCCCAGTGACTGGAAGCTCCTCCGACTGGAGTCGCCATTCTGCATGGGGTCGCCACAGTGCTTGCTAGGTTAGACTGTGACATGATAGGTACCAGTACAATCCCTGAGTGTTTCTAGCTGGGGTCCAGTAACAAGGCCCTGATGACCTCACTTACTTCAAAAGGGGCCAACTTGTGTTCTCAGTTGTCAATGAGTTCATAATATGGATTAAATGGCTCTAAACAGTTTATTCACTAGGCCAGCTTATGTTTTATTCTATAATATTAGGTTAAACACAACATTTTGAGGAGGAAAAAATATCCATCAGTTTGCCCATTTCCTTTGCTGATGGGAAGAAAGAAAATATTTTATTCACTTGCAAGAGAAAAGTCACAAGCCATGCACTGCCAGCGTAGAGCCCACTGGAATAATTCCCCCTGCGTCCCATCCTGGAAGTGTGCCACTAAGTTTTATGAGATACTTAGCTAGCTCATTTTCGAATCTTTTAAATCAAGTTTCATGTTCACCCTCCCGGGTATCTCCAGTGTTCCTCTGCCCGGGGATCCTGAGACCCATCCTCTCCCACTGTAGCAGGTTGGATATCTCTGCTCTCAGTACTCATCGAACAATGGTACGACTCCTATATTGAATCCATTTTTAAAAGTGACCTTTAGCATGGTCTTTATGAAAACACATTTTATGTTTAATTTAAATGAAACATGCGGTCAGTTCGACATGGAAGAGAGTATGCCTTAAATAGACCAAGCAGAACCTTATAGTATTAAAGAGGGACCAGGGCCTCGGAGCAATCTGATACCTATTGTTTAAAATCACCCCATCAGGTTCTTTTTTGTCTAGGAAGACAAGATGCTAAATTATTTTTGTCTCTTGACAGATTTAGCGATGCAATTGAATCAGGGAAAATTCGAGTATAATGGATCGTGCGGGTGAGTAATGTGATTTAAACTGTTACCTAGATTTAGAACTCCATACTACAGCCATAATGAAGCCATGTCATTTTCAATTAGAGACTACAGAATTTAAGCTGGGTTTGAGGGATGGAATAGAAGCAAATGAAATACCTAGAGAATATTTGCAAATATACATTCTTCGTCTACCTCATTTTACTAAGCAGGTTTTGGATGTTTTTAGTCACAAATGAAGCGGTTCATACATATCCTAGAGTTTAATCCTCTCACTTTAAAATCAATAGTGGAGGAGATTATTACAGGACAGGTAATAATCCCTGCACACTTGGACATTAACTGGAGATGTAGGCCTTAAATATGTGCATTTTACCTAGGACAAATCAAGTAATGAAGTTAATTTCATATGTAATGAAGTTGTGTGTGTCAAACTGAATTTCATTCAGTTGGGAATAAACCTTTGTCCTCTATTGATTCCTTTTTGTGTCTTGTAAGTAGCAGTTATCAAAGAATAATGCTATGAATATTATTCTAGTTTCCTTAAATAGCAATCTTGAAAACTGAACCAAGAAGTGAAATAGGAAATGTCAATTTCACGGAAACACTGAAAGGTTAAATGAAAATATAAAATTAGAATTCTCTAGAGATAAAAAAAGAAAAACTATGTGGTCATCCCCTCACTCCACCTCGGCCTCATGCATCTGTCCCCAAGCAAGTAAATATTGATAACTCCAGACCACTGCCCAAAGGCCTCTAGAGGAATCCAATGGAAAACCATCCCCTGTCATAATGATGCTATTAGGAATTCCTTCATGGTGGCTCACCTGATTGGAGTCTTAATTTTTCTCACTGAAAACTGCCAGTCAAGATAAGATTTTTCAGCAGTTGTGAGTTAGAAATGACTTTTCACCGAGCACACTCCCTCCATCTGCCTGCCTGGTGGATGGTTCTCTGCCAGTATGGCTGCCCACACGGTGACCATGCTATGCCCCAAATCACCCACCACTTACATACCTGGAGCATGCCCTACATTTTCCTCTGCTGTGTGCTTTGGAAGAAAAAAATGTGTGTAGTTGGGAAGAGAAAGTTCTGAATTCATATTTCAGAATTTTGTGAAAGCAATTTTGTTATTTAATGCCAAGTGTTCCAACCCAGGAGATTTTTCACATAAATTGCTTCGCAGACCTCTTCCTCTCACAAGTAGCGGGCCGAGGCATAAAGTCCCAGGGCTTCAGCCCTGGGCTGTGAGTAAAAGCCCTAGGCTGGGAGTCTAAACATCAGGGTTTGAACTCAGCTCCCAGCTGCCCCTAGTTCTTTCTGTGTTGCCTACAGCAGCTGTGTTAGACTCAGAACCTCTCTTCTCTGCTTGATAAAATGAAGACAGTGACACCTGCCACACAGGGTTTGTTGTACTCAAAGGAAAAAAAAAAAAATGTCTTTTTTTTTTTTGAACAAAACAGGGAACTAAAAAAGACTTTGTCTTTTGACAAAAACCGAGTCCTTTCTGATGAGACCCACCTTTGGGTTTCCTTGTCAGTCACTGTAGAATCCAGTTTGAGCAAGAATCGTGCTAATTCAGTTTAGGGAAAATCCCCAGCCCTTGGTATCTGACCACCCTGGATATCCTGTCACCTTGGCCTGCCTTCAGCAATAATCCTATCAAGTCAGTTTGGCCAGAAATCTTTATCCTTCATGTTTCCTCATAGAAATTTTCCATCTGCTGGCCCTTACCCTACTCCATGGTTCTAAATCTCCATGTATGTTTGTTGAGGTCAGATTTGAGCCCTTATACCTATCGCCACGGCTCCCTATCCCCTTGAATAAAGTCCACTTTACCATGTTTAACAAGTGTTTGGGTACATTTTTTTTCTTTAACAGTTTACGACAGCTCAGTAAGGTTGAATGAATGTGTACAAAAGTACTTCAGGAACTGTACATTTCTGTGCAAAAGTGAGATTTAAGAAAAGCTTAAGGCCCTATGATCAATCACACACACAGATACTGCAAAATTCAAGGAGTGCTCTGTTCAGTCATCCTTTAAGGACCCCAGGGAGGCAGCCTTGGCACTCCTGGCTCTTACAGGACCCGTGGGGCATGGCTGTGCTCACTTCTGGAACCGTGCAGTGGCCCAGTGATGCTTAAGGCACTTTCCTCGCCCACCTCAGCGATCACACCTAAGGTGCCATTAGCTGTCCAACATGCAGTGAGGAATCCTGGCATCCGGGCCTGATGCAGGGAGTAGAACTGTTTCTGTATAAAAAAAAGTCCTGACAGCCGGGCACGGTGGCTCACACCTATAATCCCAGCACTTTGGGAGGCTGAGGCTAGCAGATCACGAGGTCAGGAGATCGAGACCATCCTGGCTAACACAGTGAAACCCCGTCTCTACTAAAAATACAAAAACTTAGCCGGGCGTGGTGGCAGGCGCCTATAGTCCCGGCTACTCGGGAGGCTGAGGCAGGAGAATGGCGTGAACCCGGGAGGCGGAGCTTGCAGTGAGCCGAGACCACGCCACTGCACTCCAGCCTGGGCGACAGAGTGAGACTCCGTCTCAAAAAAAAAGAAAAAGAAAAAAAAAAAAGTCCTGACAATCCTGTGTTTGGTTTGTTTTTCCTAGAGTTTCTGCTTAGCCATCATTAGCATGTGCAGTGTCTCACTCTCTCCACCATTATTTAGTTATTTTTTTTCTTAAGACAGGGTTTTGCTCTGTCACCCAGGCTCAAGTGCAATGGTACAAACGTGGCTCATTGCAACCTTGACATCCTGGGCTCAATCTGTCCTCCCTCCTCCACCCCTCAAGTAGCTGGGGGTGCCCACCACCACACATGGCTAGTTTTTGTAGTTTTTGTACAGATGGGGTTTCACTATATTGCCCAGACTGGTGTTGAACTCTTGAGCTCAGGCAGTCTGCCTGCCTTGGCCTCGCAAAGTGCTGGGATTACAGATGTGAGCCACTATGCCTGACCTCACTGGTCATTTTAAATTCCATTCATTTATTTTAAAATACCTTCACAAACAAGGATACTGTTGCTACTTTAGCCTGAATTCTGTGCTGATGTGTTGGACACTATGTGACTAAAAGCATACACCTCACCAGAAAGGCTGAAAAATAGCCCGTGCAGTGGGGCAGCCCAGCTTGATAAAGTATTAGGGATACCATTGACTCTCTAATCACCTAATTCCCCTTCCCATACACCCAGCTGGTGGCAAAGGCTGTCACTGGCAAGGAAAAGAGAAGAAATTGCCCTCACCTGCATGCTTCTGTGTTCATGGTGATGGTAGATGTGGGGCCCAGTGCTGCACAGGAGCTCCTGTCCCTGGTGCTCCGGCAAGCGGGGGCACTGCATGGTTTTCACTGTGTCACCCTTGTGGTTCTCCCACCCACCTGCAAAGACTCTGAAAAACTGCCCCTTTGGGCTGAGTCTGAGGACTGCATTTCTTAAAGAGGCATTCTGTGCCTCTGTGGAGGCCTGTGGAGGCAAACAATCCCTGTTTTATGTAGAACATCAGTGTGCAAAGTACACAAACACCCCTAGGATCTAGCAACTGTAGCAAAATGTCAGAAACCCCCCTGGGAACTCCTTCTGTGCTCCCTGGCCGATCTTGTGGGAGGGCACACCACTGGGCCCAGTAAGTGTGCATGTTACCAGGAAAGTGAGCAGTGCTTTTAACAGTCTCGTTTTTGAAGATGGAAAAATGGAAGACATTTCTCTAATTGCAAATGAAACAAAATAGTGTAAATTAGTATCTAAAATCTTTTTAGGCTTTCATAGGAAAGTGGGTGATTGATATCAAAACAGTATGTCATTTTATGATTCGAGGTCGTTTTTACACAGCAGTTCTCCCTTGCCCCCAGGCCATACGTTCTAAGAACCCCAGTGGATGCCTGAAACCACCAATCCTAACATATATATACTGTGGTTCTATATATGCATACCTGTGATAAAACCTAATTTTATAAATTAGTCATAGTAAGAGATTAACATCAATAACTAATAATGGAACAGTTTTAACAATATAGTGTAATAAAAGTTATGTGAATGTGATCTCAAAATATCTTAATTTTTTCTCTTTTTTATGTTTTTTGGCTATTTTGATATTCTGTTTTGTGAAGAACTTCTACGCATTTTCCTATTGGGTTTTCTATCTTTTAAAATCGATTTTTTATTTCAAAGTTTTATTTTCCAACTTTTATATTAGGTTCTATTTTAATACTTTTGGAACAGAGTTGACCAGGGGTAGCTGAAGCCTCAGAAAGCAAAATTGCAAATAAAGCAGGTTACTGTATAATATCCTCAAATTGGAATGTGTCTTATAATGCATAGCAACTTGCAGTTATAATCAACAGTCATTTTGCTTTCTTGCAGCTAAATAAAATGGCATGTTGGACAACTGATGGCATCTTAGGTGTGATGAAATAGGATGTGTTTCCTTATGACCCCATTTTCTCATTCTTGGGGCTCCTTTCCACCCACCTGGTTGGCAACCCTTCTTCTCTCCCTCTCTCGCCTTCCAAGGCCCTACACAGTCCACAGAGAATCCTTGGATCCCTGCCTTGCCATTGGCTTTGACCTTGTGCCTGTGCCTATCGCACAGACCTAGATGTCTGGAATGAGTTCATTTTCTGTACCAGTAAGCACCAAACAGACCATCTATGTCATTTGCAGGGCCCAATGCAGAATGAAAATGAAGGGCTCCTGAGAATTTTAGGATGGTGGATGCAGAGCATAAAACCAAGCATTAAACCAAGTGTGGGCCCTTCTGAATTCAGGGCCCCGTACAACTGCACAACTACCACATCCACATAGCCAGCTCTGGTGCCAGCCTCTGGCTTCAGCTTCCCTATCAATACCCCAGGTCCCTGCACCCTGACAGCCACCAGGGATACGAGAGGCAACCTCTGCGGCTCTCTCAGACCGCCTTGGACCCAGAACAGATGCTCCTTTGACCTTCAAAGAAAGCTTGCTAAGTGTCCTATCCCAGGCCAAGACTTACCTCATGGTCCTGACAAGCTTCTGCGTACTCTGTTTTACCCTCTTCGAGTATACAAAATGAACCCATTTCACCGGAGCTTGCCTGCTTTGGAGAATTGGATATGGGTTTCTTGCCCTTTTGCCCTGCTACTTCTCACTTTGGATCAATTCACTCTTTCACAGATGAGTGTTCTGTGCAGATTTGAACGGGGGGATGTGGAAGAATGTTTCTGACCCTGAGATGTCACCATGATCCGTTTCTTATTTTGGTGGGTGGGAAGGGGCTCTTGATCTTTAACAAAGGACTGTGGAAAGTGAGGAATCTCTGGACGCTCCTTCCCAGGGAGATTCAGGACTGGAAAGGTGACTCCAGTTCTGGATTCATCCAAGTCCCGACCTTCCTCAGGAGGCAAATCCCTCATTTGCCACAGCTGAGGTCCAAATGCTGCCCATCTCCTGAAAGCCAGAACCACCATCGTTACCTCCCCCCACAGTCTGTGTCAGTTTTCCTTCCAGAGAAAGCTGGTGGGCTTCCTTCGGAGATGCAAGCGTAGTATTGTAGCTACTCACCTACTTTCCATTCTGATTCTTTACCTTTTTCTGTATCATCATATTTTCTCATTGCCAACTCTAGCCACACAAAAAAGCTACAAATCTAAAACTCCATGAATACAGAAGATAATCTCTTCTATATAGTTAGAGAGCTTTTATATTAATATTGTGAGGTACATTCTCTTGGAGACAAGAGTGTTCAAAATCACCTTTAACATTTCAACAATTGTGTAAATTTCTATATTCTTCATAAAAAATCAGTGTTGTCTCTTAAAGATTCCTTTTTAGATTATCAAATGTAAGGGAATATTTTTAACACTTTGTTGTTTGTTCAGACTTAGAAGGTAACAATGAATGGTGACTTTCAAAACTAAGAAAAGTGACATTAAACTTTAAAGAAAAAATATCATGACTCAGGATCCCTTTTGGGTTGTATTTTAAAAGATAATGAAGTTGACATCATCTAGACTTGAAATTAATAAAAGTTATGCTTCTAAGGAAATTTAGAGTTTTGAGTTCCCCTAATTTTGATTCTTTTACATTTAAAAGCAAACCTTTACTTTTGGGGAAAAAAGTACTTTTATTTTCATTTATATACTGCTTATAGTTTGGATTCTTTAAATCTATGGTTATTCTTATTTCTAATAAAGTTTTAATTTTTTTTTAAGTTTTTTGACACATGTTTCAGGGAAATTATGAAATCTGGACAAGGTGTGATTATATGACCACTACCCAGTGGACATGAGGGGCAGACATGAGGATAAATTGCAGAACATTTTCTTTGCCTCAAAATCTGTATCCTTTAGCTTTGGTCTCCCAATAGGAACTTTAATGTACCCTCTGTCTCTGTATTTGCCTATTCTGAACATTTGATATAAATGAATTTACATAATATACGACCTTTCGTGCCTGGCTTCTTTCACTTAGCATAGTGTTTTCAAGGTTCATCCAGGTTGTAACATGTATCAATACCCTATGATTTTTATTGCTGAATAATTTTCCATTGTACGAATATACCACATTTTGTGCCATACGTTCATTCATTGATGGACTCATTTGGGTCCATTCATTTGGGTTATTTCCATCTCTGGATTATTACAAATAATGCTGCTATGAATGTTCATATTTTGTATGTTTTTGTATGAATATGTTTTCATTTATCTTGGTTATATGCATAAGAATGGAATTGCTGGGTCATATGGTAACTCTATGTTTAACTCTTTGAGGAACTGCCAGACTGCCTTTCTAAGTGAATGCATCATTTTACACTCCTACTAGCAACACATGAGAGTTCCAATTTCTCCACATCCTTGTTAACACGTATGGTTATCTGAC
Source organism: Piliocolobus tephrosceles (assembly GCF_002776525.5). Classification (NCBI taxonomy): domain Eukaryota; kingdom Metazoa; phylum Chordata; class Mammalia; order Primates; family Cercopithecidae; genus Piliocolobus; species Piliocolobus tephrosceles. Next base: position 52,727,974 of record NC_045453.1, on the reverse strand, counting down.
TCATCAATTATAGTCATCCTAGTGTATGTGTAGTGATATCTCATTGTGGTTTTGATATTCTTTTCTCTAATGACTAATGATGTTAAACATCTTTTTATGTGCTTATTGGTTTTTTGTGTATCTTATTTGGAGAAATGTCTGTTCAGATCACTTGACCATTGTTTAAACTAGATGAGTTGTTCTTTATGTATTCTAGATACAGGCCTCTAATCAGATATATGAATTGCAATTTTTTTCCTTTTTGTGACTAGCCTTTTAACTTTCTTGATAGTGTCTTTTGAAGCATAAAAGTTTTCAACAGAAAATCCAATGTATTGTTGCATGTGCTTTTGGTATTATGTTTAGAATCCATTGCCAAATTCAGGTCATAAGATTTGTCCTTATGGCTTCTTTTAGGAATTTTGTAGTTTGGCTCTTGCATTTAGTTATTTTATCCTCTTTGAGCTAATTTTTGTATATGGTATAGGGTAAGGATCCAGTTTTACTTACTTATCCATTTATTTGCATGGAACTATCCTGTTACCCTGTCACTATTTATTTAAAAGACTATTCTTTCACCCATTGATTGGTCTTGGCATCCTTGTCAAAAATCAATTGGCCATAGGTTCATGGATTTATTTATAGACTTTGATTCTGTCTCATTGATTTATGTGTTTTTCTTTTCTTTTCTTTTCTTTTTTTTTTTTTTTGAGACGAAGTCTCACTCTGTCGCCCAGTCTGGAGTGCAGTAGCACGATCTCAGCTCTCTGCAAGCTCCGCCTCCTGGGTTCATGCCATTCTCCTGCCTCAGCCTCCCAAGTAGCTGGGACTACAGGCGCCCACCACCGCACCCTGCTAATTTTCTGCATTTTTAGCAGAGACGAGGTTTCACCGTGGTCTCGTTCTTCTGACCTCATGATCCGCCAGCCTCGGCCTCCCAAAGTGCTGGGATTACAGGCGTGAGCCACCGTGCCCAGCGATTTATGTGTTTTTCTTTGTCAGTACCAGACTGTCTTGATTAAATCTTGTAGTTTTGTAATAAGTTTTGAAATCAAGAAGTGTGAGACACCCAATTTTGTTCTCTCTTTTTACATTGTTTTGGCTATTCTTGATACCTTGAGTTTCGATAGGAATTTTAGGATTAGCTTGTCAGTTTCTACCAAAAAAAGTCAGCTGGGATTTTGAGAGATTACACTGAATTCACACATCAATTTCAGAAATATTGCCAGCTTAACAATATGGTCTTCTAACCCATGAAGGCAAGATATCTTCCTATTTATTTAGCTCTTCTTTAATTTTTTTAAACAGTGTTTTGTAGTTTTCAAAGTGTAGGCACTTATTTTTTTTAAAAAGTTTATTCCTAAGTAGTTTATATTTTGCTATTATAAATAGAATTGTTTTCTTAATTTCATTTTTGTATTGTTCATTGTCATTCTATAGAAATACAATTGAATTTTTATATGTTTATCTGGTATCCTGCAATAGTGGTGAATTTATTTATTCCAATAGTTTTTTTAGTGGATTCCTTAGAGTTTTTTTTAATTTATGGGGTCATGTCATCTGTGACTAGAAATAGGCTTACTTCCTTCTTTCCAATTTGGATGCCTTTTAATTCATTTTCTTGCCTAATTGTTTCTACTAGAAATGGGGAAATAATTTATTTTTATTTTCACCTACCTCTAGCTGGAATGTCAGTTTCCTTTGATTGTGAATGTAGACAACAATCCACAGTCACATTAGTGGTACCCGTGACTCTCTCATCACAGACATTGTCATAGTTCATTACTGTTGTTACAGCTGTCTCAAAATATTTTTGTGCTTTGAGATTATTGTCATCCTAATTAGATCTTACCATTAGATCTTATAATTTAATGCATTATTAAAAGTACAATTAATAACAGAGGTAGAATATCACATATTTTTATATTTTGATAATTATAGCTAATATAATTGGTTTTTCATTGTTATTCTTTGCATTTTATTTTATACATATAGAGAAAAGCATTTAAAGGGGACTGGGGAATAAAAAGTTCCAGAGAAGATGATAAGATCAGGAAGTCCTGGATGCCACTAAGCCTGCCACTGAGCCAGCAGCTCTTTAAGGTTGTTCATAAGGGCAGGCACGTTCTTTTCCATCCTTAGGACTCTCTGCTTAAAAGCCTAGCTGCTGTGTTACAGATGGAGAAAAGGAAGCATCCATTCATTGTTTCAACTAGCGAGTGTCTTTGTAAAACCTACTAATAAACTTCTGTGCTTTTGTCCTACCAGGTACCTTCTCAAACCAGATTTCATGAGGCGGCCTGATCGAACATTTGACCCCTTCTCTGAAACTCCCGTTGATGGCGTTATTGCAGCCACTTGCTCAGTGCAGGTAAGGCCCCTGCTCATCACAAGGTAGTATAAATATATATGCAAGTGGTCCTTGAAATAAATTTTAAAATATTTAATGTTAAATTGTAAGATCTTTGTGCTGCTCACAACCTTGACTGAAGATTCCACCCCCTTTTTAAAAAATGAGACACATTTTTTCACTAGTAAAATTATTAGCTATTTAAAGTGAAAGACCCTATCAAAAAAGTACCTGCTACATGATTCCGTCTATACAAAATTCTAGAAAATGCAAATTATAGGGACAGAAATTAAATCAGTGCTGGCATTTGAAAAAAGGGCAGGGAGGAATGGGTTACAAAAGGGCACAAAGAAAATTTGGGTGATGATACAAATGTTTATCATCTTAATTATGGAGATAGTTTCACAGATGTGCTCATATGTCCCAACTGATCTAATTGTGCATTTTGTTTTTTTGTTTTTTATTTTTTGACACCAAATATCACTCTGTCGCCCAGGCTGGAGTACAGTGGCACAATCTCAGCTCACTGCAACCTCCACCTCACAGGTTCAAGTGATTCTCCTGCAGCTGTAGCTGAGATTACAGGTGCCCACCACCACGCCTGGCTAATTTTTATATTTTTAGTAGAGATGGGTTTTTACCATGTTGGCCAGGCTGGTCTCGAACTCCTAACCTCAGGTGATCCACCTGCCTCAGCCTCCCAAAGTGCTGGGATTACAGGGATGAGCCACCATGCCTGGCCTAATTGTACATTTTAAATGCATATAATTTGTTGTATGTCAAATATACCTCAAAAAAACTGGTTCAAATTGTTAGCTAGAAAATAATGTAAACAAAAGACCCTAATAAATGGCTATAGTCATTTAAACACTAAATGAAAAATCGTCTCTCCATAGCTTTATCGTAGATAGACTAACATTGGTCTTCACAAATATGTAAAACTGTCCTAGCTGACCAGTGTCAATATCAGTAACAACAGACAAATTCTAAGTTCACTTTTCTGTGTGTCTCTTTTCAAGACTTCTAAAAGAAATCATTAATAAGTATGGCATGATGGAATTTCAGAGCTATGAAGGGTCTTAGGACATACCTGAATTCATCACCTCATTTCATAGGTGTAGACACTTACGTGAGATGAAGAGGCCGTGGACACTATTTATTTGTATTATGATTCATATATATTTTTTCTTTCTTCTTTTTCTAGACAGTTCTAGAAGGTAGAACATCTGCTTGAAACAGTTGGGGTCTTTCTGCCTATAGTAGTTGTTCAATAATGTTTTGGTTTAATAGGAATGAATACTTTATTGCCGTAGATAATTGAAATTCCTGCCCCCACTCAAAAGACGAATTTCTTGCTTCCTGATTACTTTTTGCTACTGATGCTTACACAGAGTTTATTTCTCTTTGCTCTATTTCTGTGCTGCTGCAGGTTATATCAGGTCAATTCTTATCAGATAAGAAAATTGGCACCTATGTAGAAGTGGATATGTATGGGTTGCCCACGGACACCATACGTAAGGAATTCCGAACTCGTATGGTTATGAATAATGGACTGAATCCAGTTTACAATGAAGAGTCATTCGTATTTCGGAAGGTAGGACATTTTCAGCATGTCAAACTTACTCTACTAACTTGGGAACCATGTTTTAGTTCACAGACGCTACACGATACAGAGGCACTTATTCAACCGACAGCATCTTCTTTTTCTCTTCTCCTAATGGCTAACTTCTGTAGCTGTCATAGGATCATTGGTTCCATTTGGCCCTGCCCTCTTTTTAGTTCTCCTCTCTCCCTGGAGGAGCCCATCTCCTTCATGGCAATGCCTCAGCTCTGGGTTTGCCATCTTTTAGAATGATTCCTTGCTGGTGGACACCATCGTGCACTAGAGAGTTCTTCCCTACCCTGGAAGTTACTGGTAACTTACACTATTTCTTCAGCCTAGTAGTCAGGTAAGATGCTGCACTCCAAAATTTAGGTCGGTAGACGTCACTGCATGGGTCAGTTGGCATGGTCCTGTCTCCAGAAAGAGTGGTACATGTTACCGACTTGCAGTTCTTGTCCTTCTTGTGCCCTTGTTAGTGTTTTACTTTTTTCTCCTAATACTGTGTGTTGGATCCTAAAAACAATCACAGCCATTCTTTCCCATGTTCAGTTTTTAATCTCTTACTCACCTTTTCCCTTGGTTTATTTTTTGTCTATTGAAGATGCAGTGGAAAATCCACATGTTGACAGTGCTGTCTCCAAGAATGTTCACTTGCCTTTCTTATTTATTCTGTTATCCTGACCAAAATGATTTCTTGCTGCTTCTTTAGGCACAAGATTTCTAGCTGGTTCTGCTCCATTTGTACATCATGCAACACAGATAATCGGCTTCTTGCCTTAACAAAATAGGGATTATCCATTTCAGAATAGAGTAACTGGCTTACAGAAACCAAATGAAGGAAGATCAATGTAGGTTTGATGAAACAGGCCATTTTGACATTTAAGTTTACCCTGGGATGTGAATCCTGTTATCCACGCAACCTTTGCATCCCAGTGTCTTCTTCTCTGTCCCTGTCGGGATATGGTGTAAATTACATACACAGCTGTGATTTGATTTTTTCCTTCCCTGGTATTTCCAATTTGTTATAGCTGGATGCACTAGTGTTCTAGCACATACTAACACAGTATGGCTAGTATTCTTTGGCATAGTGAATAATCCCTGTTCACATTTCTAGAAGTTGAGAAAGTTGACTCAGGTATTCTTATGTTTTGGATGAATGAAGAAATACCCAACTTAAAAAATACAAAAAAAACTAGCCGGGCGAGGTGGCGGCGCCTGTAGTCCCAGCTACCCGGGAGGCTGAGGCAGGAGAATGGCGTGAACCCGGGAGGCGGAACTTGCAGTGAGCTGAGATCCGGCCACAGCACTCCAGCCTGGGCGACAGAGCGAGACTCCGTCTCAAAAAAAAAAAAAAAAAAAAAAAAAAAAAAAAAAAAAAAAAAAAAAAGAAATACCCAACTTAGTGTTTATATATAATAGTTCTGGCACTAGAAACAAGATGCCGGTTCTGAGTCCTTCTCTGTTCTCCAGAAGTTAAGTAGTTTTTTTCACTGCTAGCAAGTGCTTTAAAAACTTTTTCTTTCTTGTCATTGTTGTATTTTTCACTAATTTCACATGGCAAGAATGGCAAAGCCCAACCCTCTGTTCACTGCAAAGGGAGCAAGAGAGAGGGAATTGGCTAATTTGCCGTGATTTTTCCTCTTCATCGTCATTAAGCTGGAATTAAATTATAGCCTCCAGATGTAAAAAGGCAACCATCCATTGTCTAGCTCTAAACATAGCACTCACATCAAGTAAGATGTTCTGGTTGCTTTTAGCCAATAAAAAGGCATTCCTGATTAAACACATTACCCTTTTTGTAATGTTGCTATTTTGTAACTGAATCAGGTTTCTGCCATCTGAACTCAGATTTTATGTTCATTTATTCAGTTTGGGGATGGCAGGAGTAGGTGTCTTAAAATCAAAGTATGTTAATGTTTCTAGCTACCGCATCTTATTCTATTTGATATCTCAACATTTGCTGGAAACTGAGGAGTCCAGGAAACAAGGAGGACCCAAATTTATATATAAAAGTTATCTCTTATGCATGAAGCATTTGTTCAGAGATACCTTTCATATTCTTAAAAACAAACAAATATAGACATCAGGAGCATGCCAGATATTTGATCACAGGATTAGACCTCAAGATCCCCAATTCCCAGACACCACTCTGTCACTGATATCTGTGAGATCAAGGAAAGTGGCTTGATTTCTCAGTGTGTCGTTTTTCTCATCCATTATATGGGTGGGGACAAGGATCAATCACAAGGGTTGAAGCAGTAATCTTTAACATTCATTTCATCTAACATTTTTCATGAGATGGTTTCCAGGAAACATGTTCCAGTTGCTTTTCTCAGTGTCTTGGGCACGGTAGCTCATGCAGTACATTTTTGGGAATGCAAATTGATCATGGACTTACTTTCAACATCAGGGAACATTTAAGAACAGCATGGATTTGGTCCACACTCCTTAGAGTCGTGGTTCTTGGGCGCTGCATTGGAAAAATCTGTGAAAATTCCCGTTCTCTCTTTGCAGGTGATCCTGCCAGACCTGGCTGTCTTGAGAATAGCAGTGTATGATGATAACAACAAGCTGATTGGCCAGAGGATCCTCCCACTTGATGGCCTCCAAGCAGGATACCGACACATTTCCCTTCGAAATGAGGGAAATAAACCATTATCACTGCCAACCATTTTCTGCAATATTGTTCTTAAAACATACGTGCCTGATGGATTTGGAGGTAAGACATTTGGGTACAGAATATGATATAGATGAGGTCCTAGATTATAAGATTATAAAACATCTTGCCCATGCTTTAAAAAACAATAATAATACTATCTATTCCTGCTAATGCTGCCAACCCTGATCACCTTGAATACATCAAGAATACATCATAACCTCAGGTTTCATAGTAAGAAATGAAAGTGTAAAGCTAGATTATCTTTAAAGTCCTTTCTTATTTTAAAGTACTGTAATTTTACATTGTTTATCAATTTCTACAAACACATTTTGTGAATGGTGTACTTACACCGACAGTCAGACTAGGGGAAAAAAGACATAAATAAGGTGAAATCATAGATATCTTATCAATAGTATCACTAAAAGATTTAAATTGAACTCAGCTATCAACCTGCCTGAATTTTCTTTCAAATCCTTAAGAAAGTTCAATTTCATAAAAAATCCCAGTCATCAATTCACATGCTTTAAGGTAAATCAATGGGAGGAATCCAAAGCTAGATTAAATCATAGGATTTTGCTTACATGCAAACATGTTAACTTTTTATGGTCCCCATCTAAGCAAATAACATTAAAAGAAAGCAAAGATCCTCTACATTGTCAGTCTATTGATCCATAAGGGAATAGTACAGCAGGATGACAGCATCCGATTAGCCAAGGGTTCAAATCCTCACTCTCCACTGCTGGCTGGGTGACCTTGGGAAGAGGATGTAACCTCTCAAACCCCTCATTTCCTCCCCTCCAAAGTGAAGATAATAATACTACCTCCCTCATAGCATTCTTGTGAGGTGCTTTATCATTAGAGTGCATGACATAGCAAGGCTTAGAAATGTATGATCACATGGGGGTTGATGGGGGGTGTCTGTAGATACAGATATAGTTTCTATACTCTACTGGAACACATCACTATTTTGTTTGGGGAATATGGGATAATTTTGCTGTTTGTTTTTAGTAGTGCATGCTTCTCTGGAGGGCAGATTTTCTGCAACTAATCCACAACTTTAACAGTCTAATATCAGAGTCAAAAAGTGAAATAAGCTATGAGTATTTTTCCATCCCATAACTCTTAGTCCAGGCTCCTTCCTTCTTCTCCTTTGTTTTTCATAAAAACGGGAAGCTCATTAGAAGCTACAACATACAGTAATAGAGGTAATAACCCATAAAAAGCCTGGAAAGGGGTGCTGTGAGGCTGGGTAAGAGGATCAGAAGAGGGCACTGGAGACCAGTGGTGGGTTTAGGAGCAGCAGCCTGTGGCAAACCTCAGAAACCTGCCAGCAACACAGCACGGTGGTGGCCATGGGGCATCAGCTGATGAGTTAAATCATACTTCACATACTTGAGCTTAGAAAGCAGGAACTGTGGAATACCTCACACATTTTAGAAATAGTTGTATAAACCCATAGGATGGAAGATTTACAAGTTTTGCCTCTGCATGGGTTAACTTCTCACTGAAACTCTAATTCATTCTTGGGAACTAAGCCACTCGAATGGAAAAGGGAAAGAAATCATTTGTTTAGCTTCTACTTTATGCCAAGAGCTTTATGTAAAGAGATCCAAAAGCATGAAGTTGTTCAGAATGGATGTAAGCACAGGGAGATCTGTGCGCAGAAACATCTGTATTTACAATGTAGCTTATTAGCAGTGTTGTGTTTAAGTATTGAGCCAAACTAATCTCTTTAATATTAGTCCTGCCAGTATTCTTTCCTAACATGTCATTGTGGCTGCTTGCTTTTTATCAGAAGCATTTGAAATTTCTGTGTACCATTGATGAGATTCTGCAGTCGATGCCTTAACCAGATTTGACATTCAAATACAATTTATTCAAAATTATCTGGTCATCTATTTCGTAAGTGAAGAAACCAGGGACAGACATTATGAGGTGTCAGGGTCTTCCCTGTAGATAACAGAAGAAGAATATGAGAACTGTCTTTTTCCAAATCTCTGATCTTCTTTGTAGCTTCTTGACTTATTCAAAATATATTTATATTTTCTCTGTTTTGGCAACCCCCACATTCATATCTCAGTGTATTTATGTGCTGAACCAGTGAAGTAGGAAATCTATAGTCTGTGTTCCCTGAAGTATTGATACTCCCTGTTCATTCCACAGGAACAAGTTCAAAATGAAGCTCAGCACCATCACACTCAGCGTTTCCTAGAAAAAAAGAATTTTTTAAATTTTTCCTAGAAAACAAAGAAACTCATCAATATACATCATTAGTTTATATTTAGCTAAAGAAAGATAGTGTGGATTTTCATACTTTGTTCCACAAATATTTTATAAAAAGTTAAGTAGTTAAAATATGTATCAGAGAGCAATTCTGAGAACACAGAGGATCAAATAAGGGTCACTCACAAATCTACTGCCCAGAGACAGCTATTGTTTACTTCCATTCTCATTTTTTCCTGTTTGTTTATTTATTTATTTGGGACAGAGTTTTGCTCTTGTCACCCAGGCTGGAGTACAATGGCGCGATCTCGGCTCACTGCAACCTCCATCTCCTGCGTTCAGGCGATTACCTGTCTCAACCTCCCAATAGCTGGAACTACAGGATGTACCACCATGCCCACCTAATTTTGTATTTTTAGTAGAGACAGGGTTTCGCCATGTTGACCAGGCTGATCTTGAACTTCTGACCTCAGGTGATCCACTTGCCTCGGCCCCCCAAAGTGCTGGGATTACAGGCGTGAGCCACTGCGCCTGGCCTTTTCTGTTTCATTTTTAACAAAATTAAATCTTACTATACCGCTCATTTGGAATTCTAATCTGTTTTTTAGATTATGTTTCCATGTCATTAAATATTTTTATATTTTTATTAGCTGTATAGGATTACATTTTATGTTAGCCATAATTTAGTTATGGATAAACACTGAAGTTTTCTTTCTCGGCCCCTCAGGAAACAGAGGCAGGAATTTGAGTGCAACTCCTCCTTCTCGTTTCTATAGCATAAAAACTCTCAAAACTGGCCAGGTGTGGTGACTCATGCCTGTAATCCCAGCACTTTGGGAGGCCGAGGCAGGTGGATCACATGAGGCCAGGAGTTCAAGACCAGCCCGACCAATATGGAAAAACACTGTCTCTACTAAAAATACAAAAATTAGCCAGGCATGGTAGCACGTGCCTGTAATCCCAGCTGCTCCAGAGGCTGAGGCACAAGAATTGATTGTACCTGGGAGGTGGAGGTTGAAGTGAGCTAAGATCACGCCACTGTACTCCAGCCTGGATGACAGACCAAGACTCTGTCTCAAAAACAAAACAAAACAAAACAAAACAAAAACTCCCAAAAGACACAAAGAAATAACAGAGCAGTGATGGTTACCATGAGTTCTGAACCCTTCCTGGCTGTTTCTAAGCAGCCAGGATGCAAAATGTCCAACAATACAGTCTCTTAACTATCAGAGAAAAAAAAAAGGTAACATTTAGGACAGATGATTAGGAATGAATAATGAAACCTTGGTTTAATTTTTTCAATATTATTTTGCTACAAAACATAAAGAAAAAGAACCTTGTCTTTTACTCCCTCTGTCATACACAAATAGAAGTACTAGATTGGGTGCTAGGAGCATTCTTCCTTTGTCAACTCCAATGAGACTCCCGAGTGCTGGGATTATCTTTGCTGCTTTATCTGTAGGTGCCAATGCCACCGTAGATGGCATTTGCCCATTGCAAGGCTTTATCATTGTTAGACACTGCCGTTGGAAACAGGAAGCAGTTCCAGGGCTAAGGCTTTGGGTTATGTTTCTTTTATTATTACTGAGTGATAGGGAGGGGAGCAAATAAAAGAGTCGGAGCTTTGCTTCCGGAATCTATGGGGTCTCAGCATTGTATGGAAATGTCACTCCCAGCTGTGTTTCATGAGCCTCCCAGCGCTTTGTTCCTCGGGCAGTGCTGATCATTACTTCTGCAACAATAAATTTTGCCTTCTCTTCTACAAGTATTTTACGTAAGGGAAGACGAAGTGGCCCTCTATTTCTTTGTACATTTCCCCTTTCCACTTCCCTATTATTAAAAATACATCCTGCGGGGTGGGGAGGTGTTTTTTGTTTTCTCTGCCCAGCGTTTTCATAGGGCTGCTTTCCAACCATTTTCACAAAGATAGTTGTCTGTTTCTTATATCAGATGTTTCCAAAGGAAGAATGTTCTTAATTAAGATGCCATTCCTGGGAAATAATCTCAGGACTTCCTGATGCAATTTAAACTTGTTCCATCTGTCCTCTTCCTTCCGGGGGCTAAAATGTCATATTCTATTAAATGTTTATTGAAAAACCCAGTAGCATATTCACAATGATATCTTTCTTATGGCCCTTTCTGAACTACAGAAAATATTAGACTTCAAGAAGAAAAGCTCTGGAGGGGAAGGGGGCAGGATAGATTATGGTAAAATACATTGGAAATTGCTAGACTAAGCAAATGTAAACAGGCTTATCTATTGCATGATTCCTGGGATGGACGGTAAATGCCCAAGGGGAGGGAGAGAACATAAGCATTTCCCAATCTTATTTGACCACAGGATCTTGTTGCCCAAGCACGTACTGTGTTTTCTACCATTCTAGGAAATGCAGTTTGAGAAATGCTTAATCTTTTGGTAGGAACCCAAAGGACTAAGACAAAGTCATAGATTTGGGATTTGCCTTTCTTTATCAGCACCACATTGCAGCTGATAGGGGAACAAGTATTTTTCTTCTGCCTGTACCTCTTGGTAAGTTAGAAATAGTAGAGCGGAACAGGAGGGAACCTGGGCCAGGAGTGAACACATAGGGGTGGGGAGGAGGAGTGTAAGTGCCATGGGCAGGCAGTGCTCACCACTGAGGCACTCAATGATTTGAAAAGCGTTGGTTAAACAAACAAAAATCAACCGAGTTCTCCTGAAAAGTGAGTCAGCCTCTGGAAGTCTGTACTAAGGAATTGCCATCTTCATTTCCATTCTTAGAGACACCTAAATTGATGCTTTCAACTCTGTTTGAAAGTCAGGAAGCATGGGAGGGAGGAAGGGAGGGGAAAAGCGGGGCATACATGGAAAGTCTTTACTAGGAGAGACCAGCTTCATGGAAATGGCATTATGCCCAGAAATAGATGGTGTTTTTAAAAATACACATAAGTAAAGCTTTAAGTTAAGTCTTAATGAAAGAACCAAATCAGAAAAAGCAGACTGGTTTCTTTTTAAAAAGAGAGGTTCTGGAGCCCCTGCTGGGGCCTCCAAGAATCTCCGGTGTTTTAGGCCACCCCTGTGGGTTCTGCAGAGTCAGGAGTTTGCATGCATCCGTCTTTACCCTGTTAGATGTACAGTGTGGCTCCCTCCTAGCAAGGCCTACTCACCTGCCAGTGGATGCTACTCAGCACTGAAAATGAATTCTTGTCGCAGTGATTTATCCTGTGGAACTCTAAACTAAATGGGAAATAGGCAGCCACAGTATTCCCCAATAAAAGGAAGGAAGTCCAATGAAATGTCATATTGGCACCAAAGGAAGATATTGGGTTTACTTGAATATGCAAAACTTTGGCCAAGAATATACCCAATGTATTTAACCATTTCCTTAAGTTATTTTTCTGAGCTGAAGCAAGGAAAAAATAAATACCATTTTTCAAGTACAGTTACACAAGTAGGTAAGTATGAGATATTTGAGGTACAGCTTTTCATTCTCTGATTACAGGTTATTTTAAATGTGGCTATTAAAAATCAATTTCCTTTTTTGATATGCAGCACTCTTCGTATCTACCTATCCGTATGTCTCACATGTGTGTGTCCCTGGCCAGTGGAGAAACTGAATTACAATGAAAAATTATCTTAAAGATGCCAAGACGGGCCTTGGCTCCCTAATGCTGAGCCCTTTGCACTTCAGCAGAAAATTTTTGTCAGAACTGTCCCCGGTATTCAAATGCCATTCTTCTGCATTGATCTATAACTCCAGCTACAGAATGAACACCTGCCACCACATGACCAAATTAAACATCCTAGAAAGGGGTGTCCAATCTTTTGGCTTCATTGGGCCACATTGGAAGAATAAGAATTATCTTGAGCCACACATAAAACACACTAACATTAACGATAGCTGATGAGCTAAAAAAAAAAAAAAAAAAAAATTAAATTAAAAAATTAAAAATTAAAAAAAGTGTGTGCATAATTCTCATAATATATTAGGAAAGTTCACAAATTAGTGTTGGGCCACATTCAAAGCCATCCTAGACCACATGTGGCCTGTGGGCCATGAATTGGACGTGCTTGTCCTAGAAGTATCTACTTTGTTATTTGAAATTGCTAGGAATGAAGCATCCATTTCAAATAGCCTGCTAACTTTAGCCTTGCTCAAGGCATTTAGTCCTTTTGTAATCTATTTTTTGTCTTATCTGATTTAATTTGAACAAATCTTACTTTACACTTTTCATATTTTTGTTGCATTTTGTTCAAGAACTTTATATTGCATTATTATTGTATATTGTAATTTCTTAAAGGTAAAGAAAGACAGAATCTAACTGCAAATAAAACTTCTCAAATAAGACGTTTCAGAAAATAAGACCCAAATAAGGCAGGATGTTAGGATCTAGCATCATATGTCCCTAATAGTGTCTAGATTTGTTAATATTGGTAATTCAAGATAGATTTAAGCAATGATATTTATCCAGCTAATGGATAAATCTTCAACAGGCTCTGATTTTGTTGTATCATTTAGGTGACATCTACGTAATCCTATAGCAGATGGCTGACGAGAGCATCTCAGACAGCTTGTCTGTGACAAACAAGACAGTGTGGATTCAGCTAGGTCAGGATTGTGTAGAATCAGCCCTAGAAGCTGAGACCAAGACATTGTGGCATAAACAGGAGGAAAACCACTGGGATTCTAGCAGGAGGTCTCCAGGGGCTGCTGGACCCTCCATGGTCTTAATGATAAAGCCTGCCTTGTACACTTAAGCACATGCCTTTGTGTGGAAGATGCATCCCCAAGAATTTAAGTAGTGAATTTTCTTCCCTTCAATTACTGTGGCAATCAAATGTACAGTTGTCTTGTTCTCCCTCTGCACTAGTTTCCTAGCACTACTGTAACAACCGCAAACTGGGTGGTTTAAAACAACAGAGATTTATGGAGGCTAGAAGCCTGAGACTAAGGGGTGGGCCGGACTATGCCCCCTCTGAAGGCTCTTGGGAAGAATCCTTCCTAGCCTCTTTCTGGCTTCTGGTGGCTCCAGACAGTCCTTGGCATTCCTTGGCTTGAAGCTGCACCACTCCAGTCTCTGCCTCTGTTGTCACATGGCCTTCCTCCCTGTGACTCCATGTTCTCTCCCTTCTTATAGCAATACTAGTGACTGGATTTAGGGCCCACCCTCATCTAGTATGATCTCATTTCAGTCCTCTTCTAAAACCTAAGCAAAGACCCTATTTATAAATAACAATCACGTTCTGAAGTTCTAGGTAATGGAAGTTTTGGTGGACACTATTCAATCTACTCCACCCTCTTAATTCTGCTTTTAATTTTTATTTTGTATTATTTTTGAGATAGAGTCTTGCTCTGTCATCCAGTCTGCAGTGCAGTGGCATGATCTCAGCTTACTGCAACCTCCACTTCCCAGGTTCAAGCAATTCTACTGCCTCATCCTCCCAAGTAGCTGGGATTACAGGTGTGCACCACGACACGCAGCTAATTTGTGTGTGTGTGTGTGTGTGTGTTTTTAGTAAAGATGGGATTTCACCATGTTAACCAGGCTGTTCTCAGACTCCTAACCCCAAATGATCCACCCACCTCGGCCTCCCAAAGTACTGGGATTACAGGCGTGAACCACTGTGCCCGGCCTCTGCTTTATGTTCTTAGTACTCCTTCCATTCATCATTCCTCAATAACTATTTTAAAGCTTATTAAGATTAAATTTTGTTAAGAATGCCTATCAGGCATATAAGTTATATAAACTGCTATATTATTTAACTGAACCATGAACTTTCTGATAAAATGACAAAGAAATCATTTTTCGTACTAAGATGTTCCTAAATCCATCTTTTTATAGAAAAATTGAAAGCCCATCTGAGTGTCTACCAGTGGGGAATAGTTTGATATACAAAATCAATGCGACATTACCCATTTACTAAAAATAGTTTTCAGAACTATGAAGATATAATATATGCATCAATGAAAAAGCAGGTTATATAACTCTAAATAAACCGTGGAAAAAATGTATTCCTGTGCAAAAATTACACAAAAGTATACAAAACTGCTTGGTTAGGATAGAAGGATCATTTCATTCTTTAATGTCTTTCTTTATTGATTCTGTAACTTGTTTTAAGTAATTAAAGTATTATCTGTTATTCCTATGGAAAAGACTACCAGTTATTCCTCAAAAATGCCATATACTTTCTTCAGGCCCCCAGACTGATTACATGCCATTAAAAATTAGCGAGTGTTTCCTACCCACCCACTCCTATGTGTTATCACTGAAATGGGCCATTGGGATTGGATACTTGACAAAACATATCCGACGTGGGAGTGTACAGAGAAGCATAGACCAAGTATAGCTCCTGCAAAGAAGGGCAGAAAAGTTTAATGGATACAAGTTAAACCTCACTCTGCCTCATAATGGTGTGGACAAGTGGCAGGAAGAGGCATTTGGGAGTCAGGCACAAAGAGTTGCGCTAAAAGTCTAGGTTGGTCAAATTGTGTCCTCATGTGCTGAAGGACCTGAGTCATGCCCGCTTCATGGCATCCTGATGGTGATGAGAAAGCCATGTGGTTCTCCTAACACAGCATCACCTCGTGGGTGACCAGTGACCACAGGGCAGGGGGATGCTGAGTAGAAAGGACATGAATTGGCATCAGAGGAGTCTTCTGAACATTGCATTTCCTCTCTAAGCAATGAAGGTAAACCCTGTGTCTCCTCCAGACACTACTGACTGAAGAGAGATGTCAGCACCATCAGCACCACTAAAAGTAATGTTGGGAGCCAAAGTGTTGCCATGAGATTCACCAAATGGTTGTGAAGAGAGATAGCAGCAGTATGATGCAAAGATCGAGCTGCCACCTCCTGAACCTACTTAAGGATCTTAGCATCACAACAAGTGGGGCAACCAGCCTTTATATCCCTCAATGAGATGCATATAAAGTCACAGCACCTCATAGAAGTACCCTTAATGAAAGATGTCAAGAGGGATTGCTGTAGATTAAAACTGACTTAAGAGCCATAATTATCAGAGACATAGTATGAAATGTGGTACCTTGATTCAAACAATGTAACTATAAATAGGGGAAATATTAAGATGGACTGTGTATTATCACAGTAAAGAATTATGCCAATTTTGTTGGATACAGCATTGGGATGGTTGGCTCCAAATTAAATTTAGAGCTGCAGAGACAAGTTATTAGGAATTAAATGTTCTGATATATGGAATTCACCTTAATATATTTCAACAGAGAGGAAAGAGAAAAAATGAAAGGAAATGTGGCAAACAAATGTTTATAATTGTTGGGTTGTCATCATAAATATATGAGCGGTTATTGTACTTTTCTCTCCACTTTTGTGTATACTTGAAATGTTTTATAACAAAGAGTTTAAAATAGATAAATAAATTCCTAGAATATTAACTTGCCAAAAATTGTTGTCTGTGATTTTTTTTTTCCCGAGCAAGATTTAAGAGCTAATTTTTCCACAGCTGTTGTTGAGAGGCAAAGAGTTCTTTGGGACCATAGGTGATAAAAACAGACCTTCTCACATGCCACTGCTGGGAGAATCAATTGATGCAATTTTGGTGGAGTGCAATTTGGCAATAACTACCATAGAACAAATACCCTTACCCATCGTTGTAACTTCTAAGAATCTATTCTATAAATATATGTAGAGGTATGCTATGAAATGCTCAAAGGCATTCCCTACAATGAATGTTCAAAGACATTCACTACAATGATACTTTAATAGCAAAGAACTGAAAGGACAGGCTGTCTACCAATAGGCAACTGGAAAATATTATAAGAAATTATCTTAATATTATAATTAACTATAAGAAATTATCACCATTCAGAGAATGGAAAGTTTAAGCAGCTCTTATAAATAATGTATTACAGCTATATTGCCAATATGAGATTGTTTCCCAAGATATCTGACATTAAAAAATGGTGCAGAAAACTATGAACCCATTTGGAGTTTTAAAAAATGTCTGAATGGATACAAGAAATGGATAATAATAGTTACTTTCTGGGCATAGGATTAGCAGGAGAGAAAGTTTTCACTTTCCATTTTATATATTTGAATGTTTACCACATGCAGATGTTATTTTATTTTATTTTATTTATTTATTTATTTATTTATTTATTTATTTATTTATTTATTTATTTATTTTTCTGAGATGGAGTCTCACTCCGTCACCCAGCCTGGAGTGCAATGGCATGATCTCTGCTCACTGCAACCTCCACCTCCTGGGTTCAAGTGATTCTCCTGCCTCAGCTTCCCAAGTAGCTGAGATTACAGGCATGCACCACCAAGCCCGGCTAATTTTTGTATTTTTAGTAGAGACAGGGTTTCACCATGTTGCCCAGCCTGGTCTTGAACTCCTGACCTCAGGTGATCCAACCGTCTCACCCTCCCAAAGTACTGGGATTACAGGCGTGAGCCACTGCCTCTGGCCAGCCATGTGCAAATGTTATTTTCTGTTATAAAAAGGAAAAGAAAAAAAAATTGAAACCGAGAGAATTATGTGCCCTATGTACTGAGAATGTTATCTTAAGAATTATCCTAAGATTGTAATTAGGAAAATGATTCTGTTAGGGAAAATTTATAAACTTACACAGTATTTAAAATGTATAAATTATGGAGGGTTTCAAGTTAACAAGAATAATTTTGCCTTCTATAGTAAGAGTAAATTATACACAATTATATGCAACTCTGAAAGTACTTTGAAATCTTCAAATGACATTAATATAAAATATGAAATTCTACTGTCTTTAAGTTCAGGTTATACCTGAAAAAACACTAGAGAAAGATTTCATTTTGTCTACCATGGAACCAAAATTGACTTTGAACATGTATTATCCTTCTGTATCAAAAAATAAGACCTACGTGCCTCAGGTACTTTTTACGTTCATCATCTCATTGAATTATCACGATTATTCTGCAGGGCAGGTGGTATCCATCCTAATTTCCAGATAAAGAAACTGAGGCTGGGGACATTAATCAACTTGCTGAAAGTCACACACAAGTGAAAAAACAGTCAAGAACCCACACACTTCACTCGGTTTGTCCTGACACTCTGCCTCTTTCATATCGGGAAAAACTAAAGGGAAAAAAGAGACAATAAAAACATCCTCTGGTCTTTGGCCCTTGCTTTTACTCCTTTCTTGTTTTCTGCAACTAGCTGTGCCTTCCTCAGTGTGTCTTATGTCCTAGGAAAAGATTGTTAACAGAAAGCACAACAGGTATCCAGGATTGTAGTTTATTAAACAGAGTTTTCTTGAATATTTTCAGTAAAACAGAGAATTGACAGCTCATTGGGTTTTTTCTTTTTCCCTAGATATTGTGGATGCTTTATCAGATCCAAAGAAATTTCTCTCAATTACAGAAAAGAGAGCAGACCAAATGAGAGCTATGGGAATTGAAACTGTAAGTAGAAATGGTTGATTAAAGATGGCTAAGTTGTGGGAGTTTGATTATCAAACAGTGTTTACAAAAGCAAGATAAAGATATGAATCAGCAAAGTTAAGGAGTAATGAATTAGCCATTTTAAAATTGAGCTCATCAATTCAACAATAGTTGACTTTTTACAAAAGTGTGGCATGTTTAATAAAATGTGACTACCATCAGAAAAATCCACTTCATCGTCAGTGGCTTAACTCACATCTGGGGATCCCTTCCCCATTAGAAAGAAAATGAAAAACATTTTGTTATGCTTTTAGGAAAGTTTAAAATGTAGGTGGAGCATTTCTAATCAGAAAATCCAACATCTGAAATGTTCCAAAATTCAAAAAATTCACTCAAAAAATTCACTTTTTAAGTGCTGTCATGAGATAGTCATACCTTTGCTTTTTGAAGGTTCACTGTGCATAAACTTTCTTTCATGAACAAAATTCCTAAAAGTATTGTATAAAATTACCTTCAGGCTGTGTGTAAGAAGTATATAAAACATTAATGAATTTTCTGTTTAAACTTGGGTCCCTTCCCCAAGATACCTCATTATGTATATGCAAATGTTCCAAAATCTGATATCCAAAACATTTCTGGTCTCAAGCATTTTAGATAAGGAATATTCAAACTGTACTGTACAGGGTGTTTCTGTGATACACTAAAATACCAGTTATCCCAGTTTAGTGAATTAATGATAATTGCTTTTTATTTTTAGTTGTTTATTTTTTAACAGATAGGATCTCGCTGTGTTGCCCAGGTTAGAGTGCAGTAGTGTGATCATAGCTCACTATGAACTTAAACTCCTGGGCACAAGCCATCCCTCCACCTCAGCCTCCTGAGCAGTTGGGACTACAGATGCGTGCCACTGTACCTGGCTAATTTTTTTTACTTTTTTTTTTGTCAAAACAGGGTCTCACTCTGTAGCCTAGGTTGATGTCAAAGTCTTGGCCTCAAGAAGTCCTCCCACCTTGACCTGCCAAAGCATTGAAATTACTGGCGTGAGCTACCATGCCCAGTCAAAATGGCATTTATTACTGATTTTTCACTGTTTTCCAGCCTTGCATCCCAACCTTCTCCCGTTCCAGTGCACATGTGGGTTGTTTCTTTGTTTTTAAATGTTCTCTTTACCAAACTCCTCAGTTTGGAATGGATGTAGCATCTCTCCAATAGCTAGAAAAAGAGAAAGTATTCTCTGCTTGTTAAGAAGTTGGATCTTCTTTCCTTGGCTGGATCCTTTGCCTTTAAGAGAGTAGAAGTCTAGGAAGGGTATAGTAGAAGTTTACTGGATTCAGTAAAATAAAGAATGTACAAGATATTTGACCTTGAGTGACATTCATTTGGGTCAATATAAATGTTTCTGTTCTAGAGTGACATAGCCGATGTGCCCAGTGACACTTCCAAAAATGACAAGAAAGGAAAGGCCAACACCGCCAAAGCAAATGTGACCCCTCAGAGCAGCTCTGAGCTCAGACCAACCACCACAGCTGCCCTGGCCTCTGGTGTGGAAGCCAAGAAAGGTGAGAGAGAGCCATTGAGCTCCTTTTCTTCTGCACCCACCTTAATTACACGGGGTACAATATCTACAACTTTAGGAAATATATAAATTCGAAGTTCTTTGTGGGAAAGAACCTTTTACACAGTGATGTTAACTAATTCATCCCCACTCTCTTCCAGACCCTCCCATAGGTACTTATCTGGACAGGCAGTGGGCTCATGAACCAACAGAGTTATCACTATTGGACATTTCTAAATTCTCATACTGATCATTTCCCCCCATAAGTAGATGTTTAGCACCCATGATTATTTGTTTGTAAAATTATCGAATGAGCACTTGAAGGCCAATTCCATGTGGTTACCTGTGGATGAAAAGAAAGATCATTAAGAG
This sequence comes from Piliocolobus tephrosceles, assembly GCF_002776525.5. NCBI lineage: Eukaryota > Metazoa > Chordata > Mammalia > Primates > Cercopithecidae > Piliocolobus > Piliocolobus tephrosceles. The sequence goes on along the minus strand of NC_045453.1, from coordinate 52,707,855 downwards.
GTGTCATCAGCCATTGTGTAGGGAAACAACTGTGCTGGTTATTTTAATTGGTTTCCATTCTAATTGGTCAGACATCCCTTGATTGGGTGGTGCCCATTCCATATTGGAGGGAAAGGGAGCAGGGAGAATGCTGATAGGGAGTGGCAAGGAGTTCATCTTTCCTGTTCTGGAAAGAATTCTGGGGTCACCCTGAGAAGGTCATGGGAAATGAGTCAAAGAAGTATTTTAAGAAAATTATAGTCTTGGCAGAAGAATTCATTGAAAATGGGCATGCTAAGGGCAAGGTAAGAATTATGGCACTCATGCTTCTGTTATAACACACCTATCACATTGTGTTGATAGAGTATTAACAACCAGAGAATGAGGTTATTGCAGGTGAGACCACACCTCATCATCAGTGTGTCCCTGGAACCATGCCTAGTTAAGATATAGTAATCTATTTTCTTGGGAAATAAAGGGCTGTTTAATGAATGATAGGGACAAGGAAGTCTGAATTAAGTTGGAAATTGTCAAAAGGAAGAACAGAAATAAGTTGGCAGCTTGGATATGGGCCTTAGGGAGAAAGGGGCTTTGTGGTAAGTCAGACTTCACGAACAAATCCCAGAGATAGATGGTACCATTGAGAGAAGTAGAGGAGTTAGGAGGAGGAGCTGCTTTGGTAAAGAAGATGATTTTGGTCCTGTATTTCACTGAGGTCAAGCTGTTGCTGATACATTTGGGCAGAAATATGCAATTAACAAATCTATCCCAGGTAGAGAAGAAGAAGGAGGGATAGAGAAACAGAATAAGTGTACTTAGAAGGCAGAATGAATGGGAAAAAAGAAAAAAAAGAGGTCTGTGTTCTAAGAAGAATTAGTTTTGAAAAGATGCTGTAGATAAGTCCAGAGAAGTAAAGACTACAAAATTATTGTTGAACCAGGAATGATTGAATGATGAAGGTAGAAACACAGTTAGAAAAATGTGAGACATAATTTAAGACATAAGATGGTTGTTCTGGAAGACAGTAGCATGTTGGTAGGAACTAATAAAGGAAAACAAGGAAAATGCAAAAGAGAGTACATCATAAAACAAGACCATAAGGAAGATCTGAATCAACAAAAAGGGTGAAATTCAGCTGGATAAGGAAGGAAGAGATATGTTCTGTCTGAACCAAGAAGAATAATGAGTGAATAGAAGTTTCAGGATAGAGAGGAAGAATTCTGACAGATGGTGTATCAGTCAGCTTACGCTGCATAACAAATGACCTCAAATTTTAGTAGCTTAAGACAACCACCATTTATTGAGATCATGTTTCACTGGGTTGGTTGGTCTAAACTGGCTTGGCTAATCTCTGTGTCTTGTTATGCACCTGTGATCAGCTGATAGGTTGACTGGAAGGTAGATGTGGGATGACCTTATGCACACATCTGTCATTTGGCAAGTTGTTTCACATCATCCTGAAGCCTGAGCAGGCTTATTCATATGGTACTCCCTGAGTTTAAAGAGCAGCCCTTTTCCAGCCTCTGCTGGTATATCATTGACCATAGCAGGTCACAAGGTGAACCAATATTCAGGGGGTAAAGAAGTAGACTCTACCTCTTGATTACAGGGGAAATAAATAGCGGTCATTTTTGTAGTATAACACAGATAGATTCTATCTGATCTAAGAAGTTGGTTAGGTGACTGCTCTCTGCTGAGAAAGGTAGAGGTAGAACTGAAAAACAACAGTATGGAAAAGCTTTGGAGTTGCCACTGACTGGAGTAGAACAATCCACAAGAAATAAGGAGGAGGTCTGCCACATAGCACACAGGACCCTGGTGAGGGTTGGTGGTGTGTATTAAGTTGATGTAGCTTGATCTCATTACTTCTTCAGCAGTGCCCAGAAACTCAGCAACAACTATGGACAAAGTACAGCTTAGGGAATTGCAAGCCTGAAATTATCATAATGTGTATGGTCTGGGACCAAAAGATTGAAGAGCATTAAGTTATGACATTGTAACAGTGGGCTATTGCTGTGTAACAAGCAACTGCAAAAGTCAGAAATTTAAATAAAGTAAGCATGTATTATAGCTCATGAGCTTGTCTGGGTGGCTTTCTGGTAACGGGTGGATTAGTATTAGTGACTCAGCTAATCTTAGCTATGCTTATTCCAATGTTTGGGGTTCAGCTAAGGTGTCATTGGCTGGGACAAGTGGGCTGTCTTCCTTGTGAACTCTCATCTTTCATCAGCTTAGCCTGGGCTTGTTCACATGACAGTTGTAATGTTCTAAAATGGAGGTGAAAGTACAGATGCTCCTTGACTTATGACAGAGTTACATCCTCATAAGCTGAACATATCGTTAAGTCAAAAATGTGTTTAATACCTAAGCTACTGAACATCATAACTTAGCTTAGTCTAGCCTATTTAAAATGTGCTCAGAACACCTACATTAGTCTACAGTTGGGCAAAATCATCTACCACAAAGCCTATTTTATAATGAAGTGTTAAATATTTCATGTAACTTATTAAGTGCAGTACACTGTAGAGTATACAGCTGACTGAGAGCTGAGGCTTGCTGCAGCCCCAGTACATATCTCTAGCTTAGGAAAAAATCAAAATTCACAATTCAACATATGCTTTCTACTGAATGCATATCACTTTTTCATCATCACAACGTTGAACCACTGTAAGTTGGGGACCATCGGTATGTCAGGTTCCTTGATGAGTCCTAGACTTAGAACTGGCATGACATCCTTTCCACTACATTCCATCATCTCAGGCAAGTCACATGGCCCAGCCCAGATTCAAGAGTTGGGGAAACAGATTCCACATCTTGATGGGAGGAGTTCCAAAGTCACATGTAAGTAGGTGTGGAAACAGGGAGTGGTGGAATTTTTTGGCCATTTTTGCACTCAGTCTGCCACCCTGATCATAATTTATAGGTTAATGTTCCAGGGGGGTAGATACTAGAGGAGAGAGACTTTGCTAGGAAAGGAAAAGGTTAAAGGGAACCAGAAACAAGATGAAAGTAAAAAGCTTGCTTGGTAGGTGTGAGGGAGTGAGTGAAGTTGGCAGGATAGAGATTGCAGTCAGAAAGAGGTACCTCTAAGTACATATCTTGGAGGAGGGGCAGTTGTAAGCAGTGTTAACATCCCATTTACAACTGTCAGTGGGAGGTGAGGTAAAGTGGAGATGAAGATTTCTAGAATGGAAGGCATCATGGAAATAGAAAGGAAAGTCACCCAGCATATTCTTCTCATGCATATTGAATCACTGTGTTGGATGTCTGGGAGCGCCTGCATAGGAAAACCGTAAGTCAGATACTGAAGTTCATGGGGCAGGGCAGTGTGTGACCTAGAAGGACACATGTGGAGGTAGCTAGGCTCAGCAGAGCCTGGTGTAAGTGAGAGGTCTGTTCTTTTGTGTGATAGCTTTTAGGAGAATGACATGGAAGTACAAGAGAGAAGTTTGTAGGTGTTTTTACGACGCCTCTCCGTGGATTGAGGTGGGGTGGGGAGTAAAGCCTTTGGGGAAGAGATGTCATTTGAGAAAGCAAGCTTCCATTTCTTTCCAGAAAACTGTCTTAATTTGAGTCACCCCAAAGCAGACCCTGAGAGAAGGCTTCCAGTGCAAGTAGTTTATTCTGGGGTGCAGTGGATGCGGATAGAGGTGTGAAGAAGTGACACCAGGGAGGGAAGGCAGTCAGTAATTAGAATGTTTTAAAGCCAGTTGCCAGGAGGCACCTGGAACTTAATGTCCTGGAGAACCTCTGGGGGCTAGTATTGGACGTACTTCTCAGAGGTCTGCTCTTAGAGGGAAGAGGGAGCTGGGGAATGTATACCCTGACTCCTGTCAGCCTTTTCTTGAGGGTTCCCGTGGAAGGGGTAAATTCTTGACATTCAAACACTGGCAATTGGAAGTGAACTAGAAGAGCTGATGTAGAGAGGGCCGGGCGTGTGGCTGGAGCAGACAGCATTTGCTACAGACATCTAAGAAGGTGGGGAGGTGTGAAATTCCAAACTGTTTTTCTTAGACATTCAGCCAAACGGCAACGACTGCACCAACACGACTTTATTTTTCTTTCTGATTTTAAGAGCAAAGGATTAAGAAAACCCAGCTCCTAATTTCCAGATTAGCGATTAAGAGAAAACAAGTTATTGTTAAGGAACTGTGCTGATATGAACAAAAATTTTATGTAGTGAATCTTCAATTAGCCAAAACCTTGGGAGCCCCAAATGTGCTGCCTAACCTACTTTCATACCAGGGAAGCCTGTAGACCTGCACGGTCCTATATAGTAGCCACTAACCACATGGGGCTATTTGAATTTCTTTAACAATTAACTTAAAAGTTAAACCTTGAGTTCCTCATTCACACTAGCCACATTTCAGGTGCTCAAGAGCCACAAGGGGCTAGAGGCTGTCAGTTGAACAGACCCACGCGTGGAACATTCCCATTATCATGCAAAGCTCCATGAGGAAGCCTGTTCTTGGCACGCAGATGGAACTGTCCTCTTCTGTAGAGTGTGGGTTTTTTTCTAACTAAATCACTTATGGGAACCAAAATTTTTACAAATTGTGTCTTTTCCCCAAAACACAAAACCAGGTAATTGAGGGAAGTTTATGTTTTTGTTGGTTTCTTTTAATCAAGATTTAGCTGAACCAAGAACAAAAATTAAATAAAAATTGAGAGAGAGAGAGAGAGTAAGTTTCATCAGACTGGGTCAAACTCTTAGAATTTGCTAGCTCTCTGGAGAACCTTGCATACTCCCCAAATCCTGTGTGTTCATTTTTACGGACGAGCGAGCTGAGGCCTAAAGACAGGGAGCTCTTTGTGTGCCAGGAGTCACTCTCTTGCCTTACCCTGCCTCAGTCACTGGGGAGATAGCTTGTGAAGGCCGACTTAGGAGATCAGTAGAGAGCCCCCATGGACCCTTCACACCCTGATCATAAAATGTTACAGATCACAAGGCTGATTTCCCTCAGCCAAAACTTTTCTCCTGCAGCCTGACCACCCTGTCACTAAATGTGCACATCTTAAAATGAATAAAAGGGAAAAACAAGAGCCTGGGACTTGATGCCTATCTCTCTTAAATATATCATACCTAGCCTTTGGGCTTCTAATGGAAATCAATTAATTACAGCACAGAGTGCACATTCATTTTGTTTGCCTAAGATGAAAATCTGCAGTCAAACAGAAACTGTTTGAGGATCTGGCTACAAATGTTGTTGCTATGACAACACCTGGGTTAGCATCACTCAGACGGTAGGATAACTTAGTGTATTACCCTAGCTCCTCCTGATAGCCTCCTGTTATACACTGGCTTGATTTTATTAGTTCCTGTATGTTTAAGGCATTGCTATGCTCAATAGCACATTGCTTAAATGCTAAGATTGAATTTGGTAAAAGGGAGAAGCCAGAAGAAAATGTTTTATTCTGTCATGATGACTGAATTGAGAATAGAGTTGGGAATTAGTTGACTGGTATGATATGCCTTGAACTACAGAGGTAAGAGTAAGGATAATAGATGCTTTGGTGCCTGATCAGCTTCCCTTTATGGGTTCACTATGCCATCTCCCAGCTCCTATGAATTTTGGCTGATTGGGCATTTCACTGCCCTTCTCCAGAGAATTGCCCTGGGACCATGAGAGTTCCCTTGCCTGAAAGGTTTTGTGAAACCTCTATAGCTCTCAGCTGATTGATCCAGGGTTACAAAAGCCCAGCCTCTTTTCGCCAAGGTGGAACGACTCTTGGGTGCCATTTGTACTGAAGAGCTCCCTGTAGGATCAGACTGAGGCTGTATTTCAACTAGAAACACACCCTACCTTCTTCCTTTGCCCCGCTCCACTTCCTTCATTCCCTTAGGGGTTTCTCCTGAGAGTCTGCCCTCAATCAATCACATGCACATGAATCCCCTTCTTAGGCTCTGCTTGTAGGAAACCTGACCTAAGTTAAGACATGGCGACATTTCAATTGTCCAGTTAATTGCTTTGTTATAGGAACTTAAGATGTTTATATTCATCACATGTAAAGCTGCTTCAAAGTCTTTCCATGAGATTTCAATATGTCAATTCTATATTATCAGTTATTCTCTCTAGTTTTTAGTATACATAGTGACTTAATTTTTTTGTTGTTGTTTAGGTATTGAACTTATCCCTCAAGTAAGGATAGAAGATTTAAAGCAGATGAAGGTAAAATTGCTTGACTATTTTGCAAGCACTCTTGTATTACACATATTGGTGACACTGATATATTTTTGTTTCTCACCAAGTGTAATCATTGTGATTACAAAAAAAAAAAACTATTTTTGATTCTATTTTTCTTCCAAAGGCTTACTTGAAGCATTTAAAGAAACAGCAGAAAGAGCTAAATTCTTTAAAGAAGAAACATGCAAAGGTACAGTGTTTTAAAGCTGCTATTTTGTGTTATGTATGGATGAATCATTTGTAGCCAAAAACACTACTTTGAAGCTGATCCCAGACCATTTAACAGCAATAACTCATTCTAACTGGTCAACAATGAAATTAAAAAATAGAATCTGTTTGGGAGTGCTTGTCACTGGTTTGTAGTCTGCATTTCTAACAATTCTTTCAAATGCATAGCAAAGCTTCATCCATTTAAAAATTGTTTCACTAGGCCAGGCACAGTGGCTCATGCCTGTAATCCCAGTACTTTGGGAGGCCAAGGCGAGTGGATCACGAAGTCAGGAGTTCGAGACCAGCCTGACCAACATGGTAAAATCCTGTCTCTACTAAAAATACAAAAATTAGCTGGGCGTGGTGGCATGCCCCTGTAATCCCAGCTACTCAGGAGGCTGAGGCAGGAGAATTGCTTTAACCCAGAAGGCAGACGTTGCAGTGAGCTGAGATCGCGGCTTTGCACTCTAGCGTAGGTGACAGAGTGAGACTCCATCTAAAAAAAAAAAAAAAAAAAAAAAAAAATTAGTTCACGAATAACACGACTATATAAAATATTGAAGAGCAGCTCACAATTCTAGCCACTAGTTACCTAAATTGCCAGGTCACTGTCACATAGTTTGCTATACACAGTGGTGCATGGAGGGAGATGCTAGCAATCTCTCAACCTCCCTCTCATAGCACCTAGAGAGAGAACACTTGTCGCCTTTTCTCCCTTACATAAACCTTGCCCCGTTGCCAGCCTACTTCTGAAATAGATTTATTCTTGCTTTTTACCCATAAGAAGTGGTCTTTTTTGACAGTGATTATGAAAAATTATAAGAGCTAGTTGCAAATTATAAGACAACAGCAGGAGGTGGCCCCAGGAATTATCCTGTGGGTTGAAAAACTTCACGTCACTCAAACATCATCATTTCCAGACTCCTTCACAGGTAAAGAAGGAAAAGGTAGTACCTCTTTCCTTCCTAAAGACGTATAATAACCAGCTGCTGCTGGTAGGATAATGTCTGTCCTCTTCTATTCAGGGCAATGAGAGCAAGAGAAACTTAATTTATAATTTATTAATTTGAAAGAACTTCTGAGCTCTTTTAAACTAATCTTGCAGTCCTACTTCTTTATTCTCTGATCCAAGCCTCAATCCAAGGCATGTCTTTCAGAACTTGGCTTGAGTAATGTACCTTTTAATCATTCCACATATTGAGATGCCGAGAACACTGTCTGGAAACCTGTCATTTCTTTAAGAGTTTGTGCTCCTTTGAGAAGTTGGGCCTACTCTTATCCTAGTAATGTTCCCTGTATTATTGAACTGCTGGCTCAATGGATTTGCTGATACAGTCACTTCACTTCAAAGACTGTTTGTTTCTAAGTTTCATAAATAATTCCATTCAGTGAAATTCCTTACGTTGCTCAATGGGGTTATTGGAGACAGAACAATTTGAAGTAGGGACTTCTTCAGTGTTGCTGGTTATTGACAACAGGCTGAACTATGGAAAGCCAACAGAAAAAGAGTAAGAATGAGAAATAAGAAAGAAAGCACCTTAAATGACTTCAATTATTAGGAATAGAGTGGGTGCCCGTATGCTGCAGCACTATCTAACAGATTTTTCTTGCATTTAAATTGGATCTCTTTTATTGAGCAGACACCTCAGTGGCCTTTGGGCTAGTTGGAAACATAAAGATTTTGGCTTCATTTAATATTTTCTTGAGGCATGGCCAGAAAATATGCTGTGATGGGTAGTAATAGTAGCAACTAGAATTCCTGCATGCTCAGTAATTTTCAGATGCTGTACTCAGCACTTTACATGCATTGTCTCATTTAACACTCTCTACCCTATAAGGTAAATTCTATGTGAGTCTCTATTTACATGTGAGGGAATTAGGAATTAGTGAAGTTATCTGATGTCCCAGAGTTAGGAAGCAGCAGAGCTGATATTTGAACCAAAATCAAGAGTCCAGAATCCATACTCTTGCAGCATTCTCCTGTGTAGGATATGGGATGCTTCACTAAGTGGACAAGTTCCCTCACTGGGTCAAATGCAGTGACATCACATGGGACATTATGGAAAATCACTATCAACTTTGGACAGTGTTGATACATTGCTCATTATCATGACTGTGACTGAGAAAGGATGCTCCTCAGTTTTTAGAACTTAACCTACATCGGAGTTGTCTGTTAACTCCCTGGAGCCATCAGGCCCTGTCCAAGCTAACTTCTAAGATGAAGAATATAATGAATATTTACTTGCCTAATATATACTGATGCCAGCTCTGTTAACATGTCTTTAGGCCAGACATGGTGGCTCATGCCTGTAATCCCAGCACTTTGGGAGGCCAAGGCAAGCAGATCTCACCCGAGGTCAGGAGTTCGAAACCAGCCTGGCCAACATGGCACAACCCTGTCTCTACTAAAAATACAAAAATTAGCCAGACGTGGTGGCGGGTGCCTGTAATCCCAGTTACTTGGGAGGCTGAGGCAGGAGAATCACTTGAACCCGGGAGGCGGAGGTTGCAGTGAGCCGAGATTGCACCACTGCACTCCAGCCTGGGTGACAAGAGCAAGACACTGTCTCAAAAACAAAACAAAGCAAAACAAAACAAAACAAAAAAGCAAGCAAAAGAAAAACATTTCTTTAAAACTGAAAACTGAAAAGCTGGTTAAAGAGAGGGGCACAATGTGGTGAATCTATTACCATTGGACATACTTCATGCCTGATCTCCATATGATGTGTTTATCCTAACACTGATTTTTCTGTCAGTCAACACTTTTAAAGTGGCAATACTAGCTTATACATATTGATACTTGCTTAAGCGCATATTCTTAGGTATTCTCATAATAGTTATATAAAGGAGTACCATAATTATATGAGTATATGAGTTTTATATCGGTTAGCTTTGGCAGGGTAACAAACCACCCTAAACTGTAGTGACTTAAAACAATGATCATTTATTTGGCTCACAATTCTCTGCATCAGCAGTTGGCGCTGGGTTTAGCTGGATGGTTCTTCTGGTCTCAGCTGGATTCACTCATGAATCTGCTGTTACTACCAGTTTGGTTGGCAGATGGAGGACTGGCTGATTTAGGACAGCCTCTGCTAAACCACTTCCTCTCTGCTTTATGTGGTCTCCTGTCTTCCAGCAGGCTAGGCCGGGCTTGTTCACATGGCTGGGGTCCCGAGAGACCAAGCAGATCACGCATGGTTTCTTGTGGCCCCAGCTCAGAACTGACACACCATCGCTTCCACCTCATTTTTTGGCCAAAGTAGGTCCTAAGTCTGGCCTTATGAGGACTCTACCTTTGGACAAGTCTCAAAGTTACATCAGAAGTGGGATTGGATACAGAAAGGGAAATAACTGTGGCCATTTTTATAGTCTGTCAGCCATTCAACAGATTAGCTTATTAATACTTAAAAAAACACAACTTCATTAAATCACCTAGTTTTTAAGTGGTGGAGTCAGGATTTGAACCAAATTCAGCCTGACTTGAGAACTCAGACTTGTAACCACTACACTCAGCTGCCTCTGATGTTTCCCACACTAATTTTTCTTCTCTTCACACATCTTTTTCTTTATGGTCTCAGTAACAGGTTTTTAAGAGCAATCATGAACCTATCAGGGCACAAGATGTCTTGGGTTCCTTCAGGACTGGTTTTTCAACATAAGGTCATTGGGCCAAGAGCTGGAGGCTTTACAAAAAATACGTATTCTAGTGCCTACCTGACACTTAGCTATCATCCCTAAGAAAAGAGTATAGGAAATACATTTTAAATAAACTCCTCTCCTCTGCATGTTAAATTTTGAGGACTGTTTTTTAGGAACATTATGTAGCACTTTTTACTTTCTCTTGACCCCTTAGTAGAAACCCCACTAATTGCCTGCAAAGACGCTTATCAAGCCTCCCTAAAGAAACAGGTTTTACCCTCTTGCCACATAATAGTGAGAATTAGTTCCCCCATCCTTTCTGTGAAAGGACATCTTCAGCTCTTTTATAATAGTTTTCAGCCACCCAACATAGAGCTAAGTCTTACCACCCCAAAACCTTATGTCATAGAATGACCTGCTGAAGAAGAAATATGGCCTGGGCTGCACTCTCCCTACTACTGTGCCCCTGGCCCAGACAGCACTTGGTAGCTAAGAACAGGGACTAGTATTTAGTCTATATCCAGTGACTGTAGGGAGATCTCAGCTCTTACATATTAGCCTAGATCAAGCTTGTCCAACCTGCAGCCCCCAGGCCACATGCAGCTTAGGGTGGCTTTGAATGCAGCCCAACACAAATTTGTAAACTTTCTTAAAACATTGTAATATTTATGCATAGACCTGTTTTGTTTTGTTTTGTTTTGTTTACCTCATTGACTATCGTTAGTGTCAGTGTTTTACGTGTGGCCCAAGACAATTCTTTTTCCAGGATGGCCCAGAGAAGCCAAAAGATTGGCCTAGATAAATAATTCTAATTTTTAGACTTAAAGGGAAGCAGAGAATCTGTGAACTAAACCTCAGCAGTTTAAGAAATAAATATATGGTCCCAAGGCCAGCTTATTTCCAGACTTGCAGGTTAGCTACCAGATAGAAAAGGAACAGTGGTGTAAATGTGAGGTTCTGCCATTTGCAATTAGGTGTGTGATTTGCTCTTAGGATACTGAGAAGAAAAGATGGGGGTAATGACCATTTGTGCCCCAAATGGATATAACGATGCTCATTAAAATGCCTATTTTTGGAAAATGGCAATGGTCAACTGCCTTTGACCCTCTGAGTGTACCGGCAATCAGACTTCTACTTGTCTCTTACTTTCTAGAACCACTTCAATTCGAAATGGAAACTAGGGTAATGGTTTTTCAAGTGTCTATTATATGAGACACAGAAAAAGGAGAATTAATTAATAATAATCCTCCCCCAGCACATGACTAATTGGGATCCAGAGCTACGGTTACTTTCATTAAGAGACAGGCATGTTTTTCAATTGTCCAATGAGGTCAATTTCTTAGAGCCAAAAATGTAAAACCCAAAGTTGGATACATATCTCCATAACATGTTAGAAGTGGAATTACAATTCAAATGCCTATGGGGACCACGCAGGAAGTAGCTGAGGGAAGTTGGCCAGGTGTTGACTCCACAAAAGCTGGGAGCACTCATCTCTATCCACAGGCCAAGTCAGACTGAGCTACCACCATTGGTGCCTGGAGAGTAGATGGGCCAGTCATGTTCTCTTAGAGGAGAGTCAAAAAATCAGAAAGCTTATCTGAATTTCCTAATCTTTTATTATCAGCCTCTAATTCAACCTCTTTTTGAAACCGTGTAGGCAAAAAAAAACTCCAAACTAAAAACTACATCTGCAGGCTGGATACGGTCCTTAGGCTACCAGTTTGCAGCATCAACATTAAATGAGTCAAATGAAATGCCTGAGAAGCCTAGTAAACTCTGGCATTTTTAGTAAAGCTACTGATGGAAAATTTTCTCTTTGCTATGCAAGCAATTTAGATGACAGCACCAACACTGTTGTTAAACTCATCAATTTTAATTCATGGTCAGACCTTAGAACCAGACCTGTAACTTGGTTTTGCAGTGGAAAGGGGCAGAGACACAGCGGTTGCCCGCAGAGTACACCTATTGGTAATCTCAGAGTTACATACTAAGCAAACATGATTTACTCCAATTTTTCAGCACCCTCTGTGGTGCGATCATTCACGCCCATAGTCACATCAGTCACAAGAATGAATTGCAGCGGCAGTTTTTCCCAAAAGAAGCTGAATTTACTCTTAACTTGGATAAGAAAAGTACACAAATTCTTCTAAATGCTGTACATGTTTTTTCCCCAAAATGTCCCAGTTAAGATTGACTTTAAGTCAATACATTTAATTTTGGTACTCTTGGCTTGAATGAATGAGAAATGTATGTCTCTTCCATAGTTTTTCATGATTTAACTAAGGACCAAAAGAATAAAATCAGTAATGGACTTTTTTTTTTTTTTTTTAAGCTAAGATGGAGTTAGAGATCATTTCATGCCTCCTTCATTTTATAGCACAAGAAGCTGAGACTTGACCGGAGCCACATGGAAATCAGTAATTAGGATCCCCATTTCTTTCTGAAAGGAGAAGTGGTGTCTGGGAATCAAGTTATCGTGAAACACTTCAGCAATCACTGCCTGCTGCACAGGGATGGAGTTTTGAGTAAAAAGAGAAACAGAGACAATTTTTCAGGACCAGCTTTCCTGTTACTGACATTAATTGTAATCACTTTCATTCAATATGCTTTCAGTTTTTCAAATTATTTCTGCATACGTTGGGTAACCTTGCACCTCATAAGCAACTCATGAATTAGGTTAGGCAAAGGTACCTAACTCAGTTTTCTTTTCTTTTCTTTTTTGTTTTTTTTTTTGAGATGGAGTCTTGCTCTGTCGCCCAGGCTGAAATGCAATGGCATGATCTCGGCTCACTGCAACCTCTGCCTCCCGGGTTCAAGTGTTTCTCATCCCTCAGCCTCCAGAGTAGCTAGGATTACAGGTGTGTACCACCACGCCCAGCTAATTTTTGTATTTTTAGTAGAGATGGGTTTTCGCCACGTTGGCCAGGCTAGTCTTGAACTCCTGACCTCAGGTGATGTACCCGCCTCAGCCTCCCAACGTGCTGGGATTATAGGCATGGGCTACTGCGTCAAGCCCTAACTTAGTTTTCTAATAAAGACATTGAGGCCTGGGAAGATTTATATGTATTACACAAGGGCAGTTGGTTAATTATTGGCTGAGCTGGGACCACAGTCTAAGTCCTCTTGCTATTTTCCCATGCAGACTTTTTACTCATGCAATAAATACTTATTGAGCATCTACTTTGTACCAAGCTTTGTGCCATGTACTGGTAAAGAGAAAAGACCTGCCCTGCCCTTGTAGGGCATATTACATAGAGTTGAATCCATCGTAAACAACTTTGTGGTACAAACAGCCCCATTCCTCATATCTAATTGGATTAATAAGGTTCACCAACATATTTTCTTAGGATAAGATCTGTGTCAATTTATTTCCAAGCCTCAAAGTCTCCACTTGTCCTGTTCTGCACTAAAATATTTAAAGAAATAGTCTTTACCCTCATTTCAGTGATATTTACAAGATAATATAGGACTGTAGCACTTCTGATATATTTTGAGACTTACAGAAAGCCCCTTATTTATTTATTTATTTATTTATTTTTTTTTTTTTGCCCAGGAAAAATTAACACATGTGTTCGTCAACCATAATGACTTCTAAATCTTAGAAAGAAGACTAGGAGGAGGGCATTTTAGTAGGTACCAAGGTATTACAAGAGTAGTTAAATATATTCAGAGATACATCAACATGTTCCTCTATTCCTGGAGCAGTAGATCAAGTGTGGAGGAAAGATTTATTTAATTAGTCTGATTGATATCCCTGTCTCAAGTCACTCTCTGTATGTTATCATGGGTATTGAATAGTATAGATAGGTTTGTATGTCACTGTGTTTGGAATAAGCTGTAACACACATTTAAAATGTGATTTACATTAGATTTACTTTTAATCCTAACAACCCTATGAAGTAAGCATCACTATCCCAATTATAAAGATGAGCATACTCTGGAAAGGTAAGTGACTCACCCCAGGACTGAAGAATGCATGTCCTTAACCCAGTGCTACATTGCAGAAGCTCTGGCTGAAATGTGTTTATTGGACAAAGCTGCACTCACATTGGTAATATGGCTAGATTTATGGGGCAAGACATTGTTACCGTAAGCCCAGATCACAGCAAGTCCACCTAGCCTTTGACCCCACTCTTAGTTCCTATATTGGGAATCTTCCTATCCAGCATCACCCTTCTCCACTCCTTCTCCTAAAGACAAGAATGCTGAGGCCTTGTGCATGAATGCATTTCTAAGGACTTTGTATATAAATGAATTGTATATCAAGTCCTGTGTTAATTCACTTAGTAGCTGGGAAATTAAAGAAGTCTTGGTAAAGACTTAAAAATTCCTTCCCCATTTATATGTTTTGAAACCTCTAAAAGAAGTTGATGAATTAGATTTGCATAAAGTCAAGCCTACCTTAGAAAGAAAATAAATTTGCTTTTAAATTAAGTCACTCATTTTTTTCAATAAGTGAAAGGAAAGATGACTGTGAGAGGGGTTATATAACCAGAACAACAGGTACACCCATTCCAGTCATGAATAGCATCCCATTTCTCTCGTTCTCCAGAGTAAGATTAGGCTATAACATCAAGTATCATTTAGAGTTGGAACTTTCTGATCGTACCGATTTCCTCTGTGCTTGGGAGGCTGAGCAGCTAAAGAAATCTGATTTCATATAAGTCATTGGCTGTAGCCAAATGCCTTTTTCTCTGTCCAGGAAGAAATAATGTTTATATTGAAATGCCTACTTTCCAAAGCATTGCAGCCCCAATTTCAATGATTATGTGAAGCAGACGGGAAAATATTTTAAATGTCTGTAAAACAGAAGACCATAGCTCCTGAACACTTCATCCTCATAAACTGCATCTAGATAAGTAAGCCAGTGAAAATATTAAATGATGTAGATTCAAATTCAGCTTCTGGTGACGAACACAGTGATGACTCTCGTTATATAATGATGGCATTCAAGAGCTCCAAAATGTGCAGATGTTTAGAAACCATGTCACATGATGAATAGTTACATTTAGCATATACAAGAGAAGAAATATGGTGGCTGAACTTGCATGTTTGAGGACTAATGTGTGGAAGGGGCAGTAGGCTAATTACATGCCTCAAACAGCAGAACAGAGATGAATGGGTGGAAATACTACAGAGGTGTGTATGTGTAGAAGAAAGGACTTCGAGATGATTGGCACTACCCATTGCTGAGCAGGGGTGCATTTGAATTGGGCGTGTTCACTAGACTGAGGCTAGAGACTCCCAAGTTGGGAATGCCCTTGGACAAAAAAACTAGCGTTGAATGAGAGATCTGGAATCTGCACTGTTCTCAGATTTGGTTACTCCTTGACTTTCTAAATGAAGACTCTAGGGAAGCTGGAAAGTGACGCCAGCCCTATATGGTGTGAGCTATGCTAAAAGTCCAGTTCGTAACTGCAAATCCTTCTTGTTCAGGAGCACAGTACCATGCAGAAGTTACACTGCACGCAAGTTGACAAAATTGTGGCACAGTATGACAAAGAGAAGTCGACTCATGAGAAAATCCTAGAGAAGGCAATGAAGAAGAAGGGGTAATGCTGTTTATTTCCTTCTGAAGACTTTCTCTGTGTTTATATTTTGTCTTTTCCCACAGTTTTGCTGCTGTTTAGGTCAAGGAAGAACTTAGTGTTGACTTGATTTTCATCATTAAAAATTATCCCTGGAAAGTAAGAAACTCATTCATTTTAAAGCTCTAACATCATAACAGGGCAATGAGTGGATGTAGCTTCTGGTTTGGGGAAGGTTCTCAGCAGAGATTCTGAAATCTTTTAATTCATCATAATTAGTTCTAATATGAGAAAGAAAGCTTAGCCTCAAATAATTGAAAAAAAAATACCTCTTTACTCTGAGAATTGATTGTCCTTTTTGATTTTAAATTTAAAGAAAAGTTGCCAAAATAGTACAGAGTTCCCTTATACCCTTAATTCATTTTCCCTAAGTGTTAACATCTCACATAATCATAGTACAGTTGTCAAACCAGGAAACTAACAGTGGTGCAATACCATTAACCAAGCCACAGTGATTTTTCACATTTTGCCAGTTTTTCCACAAGTGCTTGTTTTCCACTCTGGGATCGCCTCCAAAATTGCACATAGCATTTAGTTGTCATCTTAGTATATAATTCCTCAATCTCTCCCTGTCTTTTGTGACTTTCACTTTTGAAGAGTGCTGGTCAGTTGTTTTGTAGAATGTCTCTCCTTTTGGATTTGTCTGATATTTCTCATGATGAGAGTGAGGTTATGCATTTGTGGCAAGCGCACCACGGAAGCGATGCTGCTTCCTTCTCAGTCCATGATATTGGGGAGTTGGGGGGGTGACACTGATGTGTCCCATTATTGATGATGTTAACCTGGATGATGTGGTTAAGATGGTATCTGACAGGTTTCTGCACTCTCAGGATACTTTTTTCCCTTTATAAATACTTTGGGGAAAATTCCGTGAGACCATGCATACATTCTATTTATCTGAGAAATTATTTTTCCTCCTTTTGACCTTCTCCATGGGTTCTCTCTGTTTTTTATCTCTTTCCTTCAGTCCCTGCTGATGTCTTCTAGTTTTCCACAACCTTTGGCATGAAAGAAAAGGAGAATGAGATTTCTTTTTCATACTTGGGTTTTTTGGTGTTTGGTTTTTGTTTTCTATTTTTTGTTTTAACAGTCACTCAAGATATACCCAGAAAATTAAGGTCTGAAAACAGAACAGATTATGGTGGTTATAATTTTCTTGGACATTGGTTCGTATTGCTGAAATTTCAGATCTCAAGATCTAAGTTCATGACATGAAACCAATGTAATTTGCTTGAGGAGTAAACGGTGGGTAACTAAAATGCCTGCCCTGGACTCAGGCCTCACTATTTGAGAGGTACCTTCATTTTTATTAAAGTTGTATTTTTCAGAAAAATACAAATCAGGCACTGATTATTGAGCATCTGTTATTATGTATTATCTGCCTTTTGTTTTCCCCGCAGGTTTCACTGTGTATCGTTGAGGCAGAAATGTGCCTGTTGCTTAGAAAACATTTTGATCTGTATTTTAAGTGAGTGAGTCACCCACCTCAGAGCTCATGTGGCAATATTGGTAGTGATTGCAGTAAGTTTTGAGGAGCTGTGATTCTTCTAGATTGTAACCACATCAGCTTTGGCCTATTTCTTTTTTGTAAATTAATTTTTCATATTTAATGACGTTTTAGGCTATAATATTGAAAGTGATGGTGACATAGACTCTAATACCAAGGAGCAAATTATTGACAACTTTATAGTACTCTCCAAGAATAAGGTTATTTATATTTACAAGATACCTTTTCAAAAAATGTTTCACGCATTTTTGTGGATTGGTGTATTTAGAAACACAGTTTTGGCTTAACCAAACCAAAAATCTTTATTAAGGAGATTTCAGACGCAAGCACCATAGAGTAAATTTCTTTGCTAAAAATAATAGTACAATTTTTGGATTCAATCAATCATGAGTGCTACCTTTAGAAATTAAAAAAAAAACTGATAAACTATATCTTTACCTCATGATTGTTTTTACTCTCAAAGATAATGTGGGATCAAAATGTAACTTATTATAAACTTGATGGTTAATAGAAATGTTCCTGGTGTGACACTTACCCTCCAAAACAGGCTATTGAGTGCTCTTGGAGGTCTCTCAACAAATAAAGCCCTGTTTTATCCTAAATGTAGGTGAGACTGGGAAAGTCTAATCTGTAGATTTCTTCCTGAGCCTGTGCTGTCAACTGCAGCACTCCTACCTACCAGGCTCTCCACACAGAGCATTTCCAAGTACTCTAAACAGCAGAATCTTAGCAATACATTAAAAGGTACTTCAAAATCAGACATCAGATACTTTCTTCTGGAAGCCATATCTGAGGAGAGTTTCTCATCATTAATATTGACCGTGGTATCAAGATTGCCTGGACTTGGTCTTGCTATGTCGCCCAGGCTGAAGTGCTGTAGCACAATCTTGGCTCAATGCAACCTCCACATCCCAGGTTCAAGCAATTGTCGTGCCTCAGCTTCTTGAGTAGCTGAGACTACAGGCACATGCCACCACGCCCAGCTAATTTTTTGTATTTTTAATAGAAATGGGGTTTCACCATGTTGGCCAGGCTGGTCTCGAACTCCTGACCTCAAGTGATCGACCTACCTTGGTCTCCCAAAGTGCTGGGATTACAAGCGTGAGCCACTGCACCCAGCCTCCCTGGACTTTTAACTGCAACTGAGTTAGTGAAAGGGGAAACTGTGACAGTCCTTGGAGCTTTCTCATGTAGGATCTATTTTTGAAACAAATGAAAGGTTTTCCCTTACTCTTACCTACTCAGCTGAAAGGAACGATTGACCTGGGAAAGGGAAGTTTTATTCAAGTGCTTCCAGCTTTGGCTAATGACTACCTCTCATATGCTTTCCACTCAAGGATCTTTAAGATGATGGCAAAAAGATGAATGAGGGAACAAGGAAAGACAAGCTAAACTTGGGAAAATTCTAAATTATGGAAATTATTTTGCATAGCCCGAATATAAAGAAGGTTGATGGACTAGAAAGGGGAAAATAAAATCATGATTTTTATATAAATATTACAAGTGCATACCCTTATACCCACAGATGAGACTGTTGAATAAAATCTCTCATTGCATTTACTGTGAAAGATTGGTCTAGAATTAAGTCATGGGAATGTTTCGGCAGTGCTGCAAACTCACCAAATAAAAGAAGAGGGAAGAAACTTGCTCAGTGCCAGCCATTGAGAAGTGCTAGATTTGATGCGAGACCTTACATTTTTAGAGTAATGATTCTCTCAGAGGAACTCAGAATTATATTATAATGAAGCATTCTCACTTGAGCTATAATAACCTAGAGTATACATGCTAAAGACGAAGCTCAGGACCTGTTCTTGTTTCAGCAGCAATGTGGATATTCCAAAAGGAAGACATAATCACTGAAATAAGCAGTAATAGTTGCTGGGCACTCGCCTAGCATATATTTCCTACTCACAATAGAATAAGAAGCAAAAATTGCCCTATGGTGCCAAGGATTGCTATTTTCTCCTTCACTGGCATATTTAAAAGACAAAAATCTGGCTTTATAACCAAATGGAAGAATGAAAAATTCACTTCAAGGCTGAGGACCTATTTTCCAGTTTTCATCCCAAATAATATTTTATTGAATAAGTGAAAAATAGCTTGAAGAAAAACAGGAACCAAAATGGAAACTGACAACAGCCCCTTAACAATGAAATAATTGTTAGGTTTGAAGTGCCTCTTTGTGTAGTGGTTGAATTGAGTAATCATGAAACAGATAATATTTTGTAAGGTGTGAATCTATTACTAGAAAAACCAGTGTTGCCCAATGAGCCATGACATCTCCTATTTGATGAATATATTATCTTCATCAGAAAGCTTTGTAGCAAAGACCTATGGGAATGGGAAAATATCTAATTTCTGGCATGCATTTTCAACTTTCCATTTTCAGGGGAAGTAATTGTCTTGAAATGAAAAAAGAAACAGAAATTAAAATTCAGACGCTGACATCAGATCACAAATCTAAGGTAAGACAATGGCCATTTTTGTAGCAGTGACTTGCAGAAGACACTTTGTAATTTTTTAGAAGGAGTACCTATTATAAATCAGAAATAACAGTAGCCCAGAGCTGGTCTAGTAGCCTGCAACTGATCTGAGATGTCAGGGGAGCCCAGGGTTCATATTTGCCTCAGTCTCACTGGCTTTAAGAGACATTTCATGGAACATCTTCTTTTGTCTTGTCTGTTGAACTATACTAACAATATTTATGTTGCCTGCCTCAGAGGCATCAAGTAAAACAATAAATGAAGATACTAAAAGGAAACATTATATAAAATACAGAATATACTTCCCTATAGAAATAACATTAAACATAGGACAGAAAACCACCCAAATTGGTAGTTGATACTTACTCCATCCTAACTTTACATGGAAATTTGGGATGAGAAAAAATTAAGAGGTGATATTCTAAAAGAGAAGCCTAATTACTCACATTTTCTTAAAGACAGGAGAAAGTAGGAGCTTGAGAGACTTTAATCAAGTTTGTGGGCATTTGGAGAACTAATTGTTAAGTTCCAGTTAAGAACAAAAACAATTCTTCCAGGAATAATAGTTTTTAAATGAAAAGGAAAAAAAAACCCAACAACAGCTGTTAAAGAAAGCTCCCAAAAATAGCTGTAGTCAAACCAGCCAGCCTCATCTATCTATATGCAGCTGTGTCATCTGGCCCAGTGGCTCTGCTGCATGCATGGAGCAACCAAGCTGTTCAAGATGTTCTCCTTGGTGGCTATATATTTTGTGGGGCATGAACTCTACAGAGGCAGTAAGCCACGTGTCTTTAAGAGTTATTCGGCACCTATCTCTTCTTAACTGGAATGTTTGGGAATTAGTAGTCGTGCAAACTGTCATGATTCTTAGATGCTTGGCATCAATAAGAGAAGCCTTGGCAACAGTATCAGTTTGCTTTTGCTGTATAATGAACTGTGTCAAAGAACAGCACATTAAAACAACTACTACAGTTTATTAGGTCACAATTCAGTGGGTCAGAAATTTGGGCCGTACTTCTGCTCATTTTGGCTGGAGACATTTGTATATCTACAGTCAGTTGGGGGCGTATGGCCTTATTTATGTATCTGGTAGTTGGCTGGCTGTTGGTTGTTTTCCCACATGATCTATCAACCTCCAGCAGGCTAGCACAGGCTCAGTCACAGGGTAGTCACAGGGATCCAAGCATAGCAGAAGGGCAAGTACTTTCCAGCCTCTGCTTGCATCACATTTGCAACTATCTCATTGGCTAAAGCAAGTCACAGGTCGCCCAGATTCAAGGAGCTGGAGAAATAGACTCCAGCTCTTGACAAGAGGCACTGCAAAACCCCATTGCAAAGAGCTTGGATATTGGGTGGGGAAGACTTTCTGCCCTAGTATCTATCAGGGTGACACAGTAAGTCATGATCCAGAAATAAAAGAACACACAGCTCTCTATTCAGACATGTGAAATCTTCTGAAAACCCGGAAAGTGAAGCTGGAAAAACATAAAGTGATAAAGATAATCCTGATAGAATTGGTAAAGGACAATTTACCAAGGCCTGCACAAACCAGAGTGGTGGCTGAGTGTGGTGGCTCACGCCTGTAATCCCAGCACTTTGAGAGGCCAAGGCAGGTGGATCACCTGAGATTGGGAGTTCAAGACCAGCCTGGCCAGCATGGTGAAGCCCTGTCTCTACTAAAAATACAAAAATTAGTTGGGTGTGGTGGCACGCGTCTGTAATCCCAGCTACTTGGGAAGCTGAGGCAGAAGAATCGCTTGAACCCAGGAGGTGGAGGTTGCAGTGAGCCGAGATCATGCCCCTGCACTCCAGCCTGGGGAACAGAGGCAGACTCTGTCTAAACAAAACAAAACAAACAAATAAACAAAAAACAAAACAAAGTGTGTGAGGCAGTGAAATAAGGGTTCACAGTTAACTATTCAGAGCCAAAGCAATTGATTTATTTTAATAAGCAATAACTTCCTGCTTCCCATTGATTAATACATATTATTTTTTGGTGGTTATAGGTGTCTCATGATTCACCAAGTAAATTGGTGGGAAGAATCTGAAACATCTGAATAATGTTGTGCTTTTGGGTTCGTACCTGACCTATGAGGATTACAATGGCACTGTCCCCTTTTTTCCAAACAGGTCAAAGAGATTGTAGCACAGCACACAAAGGAATGGTCAGAAATGATCAATACCCACAGTGCTGAGGAGCAAGAAATCCGAGACCTGCACCTCAGCCAGCAGTGTGAGCTGCTGAAAAAGCTACTCATCAGTGCCCACGAGCAGCAAACCCAGCAGCTGAAACTGTCCCATGACAGGTGGGGGAATTGCCATCTCCAGAGTTAACATCTAATCTTTAAAAACAAAAGCTGATTTTGTGTATATAAGAGAACCAAAGTAATAAGTGAAATCAATTTGACATACAACATGTAGCTCTTTCGTGTATCTCATCATATGGCTGATTATGCATTTCTTATAGTAAGATGAGCTATAAGAAATGGCCCCCACAGGCCAGATGCAGTGGCTCACACCTGTAATCCCAGTGCTTTGGGAGGCCAAGGCAGGAGAATTACTTGAGCCCAGAAGTTCGAGACATGTCTATTTTTAAAAAAGAAAAAAGAAATGGCCCCTGCCATTACAGGGCTTACAGGTGTTGGCAGGATACTACACCCATGTGAAAAGTTAAATCAGATAACAAAGTAGCATATGACACATATTTTTAAATGTCATGGGCACTAAGGGCATCCAGCTCAGAGGAGCTCTACCTTTTCAGAGTGGTCACGGAGACTTTTCAGAATGGTAGGGCTGGAACTGGCCTTTGGAGAATGATCTGGAGTCTTTTAGGAAGAAAAGACACACAGAGAGATAAAGATCAATCAGTTGAGTTCCTAGAGTGACCAGGTTCTGATCACTTAATGGCTATCTGTGGAGAGAGCCTCCCTTTCCCTTCCTTACAGTGTTAGGACTTCTGTGAATTTTGGAAAGATAGACCTGATTAAGAAACAGCAAAGTATCAGTTTATTTTGGCCTGTGCCCACTTCAGCAAAGTGAATATTGCATTTGAAATACTGCAAGCCATGAGCTGGACTTATCCCTGAGCAGAAGAAGGTTGGTGTTTGTTACATCTTTATCATAGCTCGGTTGCAGCTTGCTTGGTTCTCACTTAGTGCCTACCGTATGCCACAGTTAGGGTCTATTGAGACACAACAGGAGTAGAAAATAGAAGCATTATACAAATAAATCAAACAAAAAGTGTTTTTAATGCCAACTTCATAAATTATCTGGCTGCATGCCCAAATTCCCAGTGTTACTTTAGAGTGACAGATACTGCCACAAGAACAAAGTGTTTTTGCCATGGTTTCCAATTCTCATTTGAGGCAACTAAATGAGGTCTCGCATGCTCCATTTTCTGTGGGATAATGTGCTGTACCCCCATGCATTTTAAAGCATTCTATTTACTCCTATAGGATTAGAAGTTGTCTTTTCTTTTTTCCTTAGAAATGCTCTTGATTTATTATGCAGAAAGGTGTGTTCATCATTCTGCCTTTGATGATTGCTACAATGCCAAATTTTAGTGCCTACCTTTATTCAAAGATACTTCATGGAATACAGCATGGCACTTGTCTAATCTTCTTTTATATTGTTGAATAAAGAAAAAAACATTAGCTCACAACAGTAGGCAATATCTGAAAGGAAAAAACAAAATACACTAATTATTGAATTGCTTAGGAAGTCATTTGAAGAGATCATGACCTAGTTACTAAAATACTTTAAAAAAATAAATCCGTGGGCTTCCTGCCAAGATGGCCGAATAGGAACAGCTCTGGTCTGCAGCTCCCAGCATGATCAATGCAGAAGATGGGTGATTTCTGCATTTCCAACTGAGATACCTGGTTCATCTCATTGGGACTGGATGGACAGTGGATGCAACCCAAGGAGGGTTAGCCGAAGCAGGGTGGGACATCACCTCATCCGGGAAGCACAAGGGGTCAGGGTACTTCCCTTTCCTAGCCAAGAGAAGCCATGACAGACTGTACCTGGAAAAACAGGACACTTCCGCCCAAATACTGTGCTTTTTCCCAAGGTCTTAGCAATCGGCAGACAAGGCGATTCTCTCCTGTGCCTGGCTTGGCAGGTCCCACACCCACGTAGCCAGGCTCACTGCTAGCACAGCAGTCTGAGATCGAACTGTGAGACAGCAACCTGGCCAGGGGAGGGGCATCCACCATTGCTGAGGCTTGAGTAGGTAAACAAAGTGGCCAGGAAACTCGAACTGGGTGGAGCCCACCTCAGCTCTGCAATGCCTACTGCCTCCAAAGACTCCCCCTCTGTGGTCAGGGCATAGCTGAACAAAAGGCTACAGACAACTTCTGCAGACTTAAACATCCCTGTCTGACAGCTCTGAAGAGAGCAGTGGTTCTCCCAGCACGATGTTTGAGTTCTGAGAGCAGACAGACTGCCTCCTCAAGTGGGTCCCTGACCCCTGTGTAGCCTAACTGGGAAACATCACCCAGTAGGGGCCAACAGACACCTCATATAGGTGGGTGCCCCTCTGGGACAAAACTTCCGCAGGAAGGATCAGGCAGCAATATTTGCTGTTCTGCAGCCTCCACTGGTGATATCCAGGCAAACAGGGTCTAGAGTGGACCTCCAGCAAACTCCAACAGACCTGCAGCTGAGGGACCTGACTAGTAGAAGGAAAACTAACAAACGGAAAGGAATAGCATCATCATCAACAAAAAGGTCATCTACACCAAAACCCCATCTGTAGGTCACCAACATCAAAGACCAAAGATAAATAAAACCACAAAGATAGGGAGAAACCAGAGCAGAAAAGCTGAAAATTCTAAAAACCAGAACACCTCTTCTCCTCCAAAGGATCACAGCTCCACACCAGCAATGGAACAAATCTAGAAGGAGAATGACTTTGACGAGTTGACAGAAGTAGGCTTCAGAAGGGTCAGTAACAGCAAACTTCTCTGAGCTAAAGGTGCATGTTTGAACCCATCACAAGGAAGCTAAGACCTTGAAAAAAGGTTAGACGAATGGCTAACTAGAATAAACAGTGTAGAGAAGACCTTAAATGACCTGATGGAGCTGAAAACCATGGCACAAGAGCTTTGTGACACATACACAAGCTTCAATAGCCTATTCAATCAAGTGGAAGAAAGGGTATTGGTGATTGAAGATCAAATTAATGAAATAAAGCGAGAAGACAAGATTAGAGAAGAAAAAGTAAAAAGAAATGAACAAAGCCTCCAAGAAATATGGGACTATGTGAAAAGACCAAATCTGTGTTTGATTAGTGTACCTGAAAGTGACAGGGAGAAGAACCAAGTTGGAAAACACTCTTCAGGATGTCATCCAGGAGAACTTCCCCAACCTAGCAAGAGAGGCCGACATTCAAATTCAGGAAAGACAGAGACCACAAAGATACTTCTCGAGAAGAGAAACCCCAAGACACATAATTATCAGATTCACCAAGGTTGAAATGAAGGAAAAAATGTTAAGGGCAGCCAGAGAGAAAGGTCGGATTACCCACAAAGGGAAGCCCTGCAGACTAACAGCAGACCTCTCAGCAGAAACCCTACAAGCCAGAAGAGAGTGGGGGCCAATATTCAACATTCTTAAAGAAAAGAATTTTCAATCCAGAATTTCATATCTAGCCAAACTAAGCTTCATAAGTGAAGGAGAAATAAAATCATTTACAGGCGAGCAAATGCTGAGAGATTTTGTCACCACCAGGACTGCCATACAAGAGCTCCTGAATGAAGCATTAAACATGGAAAGAAACAACCTGTAGCAGCCACTGCAAAACCATGCCAAATTATAAAGACCATTGATACTATGAAGAAACTGCATCAATTAATGGGCAAAATAACCAGCTAACATCATAATGACAGGATCAAATTCACATATAACAATATTAACCTTAAATGTAAGTGGGCTAAATGCCCCCAAAAAAGACACAGACTGGCAAATTGGATAAAGAGTCAAGACCCATCAGTGTGCTGTATTCAGGAAACCCATCTCACATGCAGAGACACACATAGGCTCAAAATAAAGGGATGGAGGAACATCTACCAAGCAAATAGAAAGCCAAAAAAAAAAAAAAAAAAAAAAGCAGTGGTTGCAATCCTAGTCTCTGATAAAACAGACTTTAGACTTTAAACCAACAAATATCAAAAGAGACAAAGAAGGCCATTACATAATGGTAAAGGGATCAATTCAACAAGAAGAGCTAACTATCCTAAATATATATGCACCCAATACTGGCACATGCAGATTCATAAAGCAAGTCCTTAGAGACCTACAAAGAGACTTAGACTCCCACACAATAATAATGGGAGACTTTAACACCCCACTGTCAATATTAGACAGATCAATGAGACAGAAGGTTAACAAGGATATCCGGTACTTGAACTCAGCTCTGCACAAAGCCGACCTAATAGACATCTACAGAACTCTCCACCCCAAATCAACAGAATATACATTCTTCTCAGCACCACATCACACTTATTCTAAAATTGATGACATAATTGGAAGTAAAGCACTCCTCAGCAAATGTAAAGGAAGAGAAATCACAACAAACTGTCTCTCAGACTACAGTGCAATCAAATTAGAACTCAGGATTAAGTAACTCACTCAAAACTGCACAACTACATGGAAACGGAACAACCTGCTTCTGTATGACTACTGGGTAAATCACGAAATGAAGGCAGAAATAAAGATGTTCTTTGAAACCAATGAGAACAAAGACACAACATACCAGAATCTCTGGGACACATTTAAAGCAGTGTGTAGAGGGAAATTTATAGCACTAAATGCCCACAAGAGAAAGCAGGAAAGATCTAAAATTGACACCCTAACATCATGATTAAAGGAACTAGAGAAGCAAGAGCAAACAAATTCAAAAGCTAGCAGAAGGCAAGAAATAACTAAGAGCAGAACTGAAAGAGATAGACACAAAAAACCCTTCAAAAAATCAATGAATCCAGGAGCTGGTTTTTTGAAAAGATCAACAAAATTGATAGACCACTAGCAAGACTAATAAAGAAGAAAAGAGAGAAGAATCAAATAGATGCAATAAAAAATGATAAAGGGGATATCACCACTGATCCCACAGAAATACAAACTACCATCAGAGAATACTATAAACACCTCTATGCAAATAAACTAGAAAATCTAGAAGAAATGGATAAATTTCTGGACACATACACCCTCCTGAGACTAAACCAGGAAGAAATTGAATCTCTGAATAGACCAATAACAGGCTCTGAAATTGAGGCAATAATAGCCTGCCAACCAAAAAAGGTCCAGGACCAGACAGATTCACAGTCAAATTCTACCAGAGGTACAAAGAGGAGCTGGTACCATTCCTTCTGAAACTATTCCAATCAACAGAAAACAGGGAATCCTCCCTAACTCATTCTATGAGGCCAGCATCATCCTGATACCAAAGCCTGGCAGAGACACAACAAAAAAAGAGAATTTTAGACCAATATCCCTGAAGAGCATCCATGCAAAAATCCTCAATAAAATAAATACTGGCAAACCAAATACAGCAGCACATTGGAAAGCTTAATCACCATGATCAAGTTGGCTTCATCCCTGGGATGCAAGGCTAGTTCAACATATGCAAATCAATAAACGTAATCCATCACATAAACAGAACCGTGACAAAAACCACATAATTATCTCAATAGGTGCAGAAAAAGCCAACAAAATTGAACAGCCCTTCATGCTAAAAACTCTCTATAAACTAGATATTGATGGAACATTTCTCAAATTAATAAGAGCTATTTATGACAAACCCACAGCCAATATCATACTGAATGGGCAAAAACTGGAAGCATTCCCTTTGAAAACTGGCACAAGACAAGGATGCCCTCTGTCACCACTCCTATTAAACATAGTGTTGAAAGTTCTGGGCCAGGGCAATCAGGCAAGAGAAAGAAATAAAGGATATTCATTTAGGAAAAGAGGAAGACAAATTGTCCCTGTTTGCAGATGACATGATTGTATATTTAGAAAACCCCATCGTCTCAGCCCAATATCTCCTTAAGCTGATAAGCAACTTCAGCAAAGTCTCAGGATACAAAATCAATATGCAAAAATCACAATCATTCCTATACACCTATAACAGACAAACAGAGAGCCAAATCATGAGTGAACTCCCACTCACAATTGCTTCAAAGAGAATAAAATACCTATGAATCCAAAATCCAACTTACAAGGGATATGAAGGACCTCTTCAAGGACAACTACAAATCACTGCTCAATGAAATAAAAGAGGACACAAATAAATGGAAGAACATTCCACGCTCATGGATAGGAGGAATCAATATCGTGAAAATGGCCATACTGCCCAAGGTCATTTATAGATTCAATGCCATCTCCATCAAGCTACCAATGAGTTTCTTCACAGAATTGGAAAAAACTAAAGTTCATATGGAACCAAAAAAGAGCCCGCATTGCCAAGACAATCCTAAGCCAAAAGAACAAAGATGGAGGCATCATGCTACCCGACTTCAAACTACACTACAAGGCTACAGTAACCAAAACAGCATGGTACTGGTACCAAAACAGATATATAGACCAATGGAACAGAACAGAGGCCTCAGAAATAACACCACACATCTACAACCACCTGATCTTTGACAAACCCGACAAAAACAAAAAATGGGGAAAGGATTCCCTATTTAATAAATGGTGCTGGGAAAACTGGCTAGCCATATGTAGAAAGCTGAAACTGGATCCCTTCCTTACACCTTACACAAAAATTAATTCAAGATGGATTAAAGACTTAAATGTTAGACCTAAAACCATAAAAACCCTAGAAGAAAACCTAGGCAATACCATTCAGGACATAGGCCTGGGCAAACACTTCATGACTAAAACATCAATAGCAATGGCAACAAAAGCCAAAACAGACAAATAGGATCTAATTAAACTAAGGAGCTTCTGCACGGGAAAAGAAACTACCACTAGAGTGAACAGGCAACCCACAGAATGGGAGAAAATTTTTGCAATCTACCCACCTGACAAAGGGCTAATATCCAGAATCTACAAAGAACTCAAACAAATTTACAAGAAAAAAACAAATGACCCCATCAAAAAGTGGGCAAAGGGTATGAACAGACACTTCTCAGAAGAAGATATTTATGCAGCCAGCAGATACATGAAAAAATGCTCATCATCACTGGTCATCAGAGAAATGCAAATCAAAACCACAAGAGATGCCATCTCATGCCAGTTACAATGACAATCATTAAAAAGTCAGGAAACAACAGGTGCTGGAGAGGATGTGGAGAAATAGGAATGCTTTTACACTGTTGGTGGGAGTGTAAATTTGCTCAACCATTGTGGAAGATAGTGTGGATAGATCCTCAAGGATCTAGAACTAGAAATCCCATTTGACCCAGCAATCCTGTTCCTGAGTATATACCCAAAGGATTATAAATCATACTACTATAAAGACACGCACATGTATGTTTATTGTGGCACTATTCACAATAGCAACGACTTGGAACCAACCCAAATGTCCACAATGATAGACTGGATAAAGAAAATGTGGTACACATTCCTTCTGAAACTATTCCAATCAATAGAAAAAGAGGGAATCCTCCCTAACTCATTTTATGAGGCCAACATCATTCTGATACCAAATCCTGGCAGAGACACAACACAAAAAGAGAATTTTAGACCAATATCCCTGATGAACATCAATGCAAAAATCCTCAATAAAATACTGGCAAACTGGATCCAGCAGCACATCAAAAGCTTATCCACCATGATCAAGTGGGCTTCATCCCTGGGATGCAAGGCTGGTTCAACATACACAAATCAATAAACGTAATCCAGCATATAAACAAAACCAAAGACAAAAGCCACATGATTATCTCAATAGATGCAGAAAAGGCCTTTGACAAAATTCAACAGCCCTTCATGCTAAAAACACTCAATAAATTCGGTATTGATGGAATGTATCTCAAAATAATAAGAGCTATTTATGACAAACCCACAGCCAATATCATACTGAATGGGCAAAAACTGGAAAAATTCCCTTTGAAAACTGGCACAAGACAGGGATGCCCTCTCTCACCACTCCTATTCAACATAGTGTTGGAAGTTCTGGCTGGGACAATCAGGCAAGAGAAAGAAATAAAGGGTATTCAGTTAGGAAAAGAAGAAGTCAAATTGTCCCTGTTTGCAGATGACATGATTGTATATTTAGAAAACCCCATTGTCTCTGCCCAAAATCTCCTTAAACTGATAAGAAACTTCAGCAAAGTCTCAGGATACAAAATTAATGTGCAAAAATCACAAGCATTCTTATACACCAGTAACAATCAAACAGAGAGCCAAATCATGAATGAACTTCCATTCACAATTGCTTCAAAGGGAATAAAATACCTATGAATCCAACTTACAAGGGATGTAAAGGACCTCTTCAAGGAGAACTACAAATCACTGCTCAGTGAAATAAAAGAGGACACAAACAAGTGGAAGAACATACCATGCTCATGGATAGGAAGAATCAGTATCGTGAAAATGGCCATACTGCCCAAGGTCATTTATAGATTCAATGCCATCCACATCAAGCTACCAATGAGTTTCTTCACAGAATTGGAAAAAACTAAAGTTCATATGGAACCAAAAAAGAGCCCGCATTGCCAAGACAATCCTAAGTCAAAAGAACAAAGCTGGAGGCATCACGCTACCTGACTTCAAACCATACTACAAGGCTACAGTAACCAAAACAGCATGGTACTGGTACCAAAACAGATATATAGACCAATGGAACAGAACAGAGGCCTCAGAAATAATACCACACATCTACAGCCATCTGATCTTCGACAAACCTGAGGAAAACAAGAAAAGTGGAAAGGATTCCCGATTTAGTAAATGGTGCTGGGAAAATTGGCTAGCCATAAGTAGAAAGCTGAAACTGGATCCTTTCCTTACTCCTTATACGAAAATTAATTCAAGATGGATTAGAGACTTAAATGTTAGACCTAATACCATAAAAACCCTAGAAGAAAACCTAGGTAATACCATTCAGGACATAGGCATGGGCAAGGACTTCATGTCTGTAACACCAAAAGCAACGGCAACAAAAGCCAAAATTGACAAATGGGATCTAATTAAACTAAAGAGCTTCTGCACAGCAAAAGAAACTACCATCAGAGTGAACAGGCAACCCACAGAGTGGGAGAAAATTTTTGCAATCTACTCATCAGACAAAGGGCTAATATCCAGAACCTACAAAGAACTCAAACAAATTTACAAGAAAAAAACAAGCAACCCCATCAAAAAGTGGGCAAAGGATATGAACAGACATTTCTCAAAAGAAGACATGCATACAGCCAACAGACACATGAAAAAATGCTCGTCATCACTCGCCATCAGAGAAATGCAAATCAAAACCACAATGAGATACCATCTCACACCAGTTAGAATGGCAATCATTCAAAAGTCAGGAAACAACAGGTGCTGGAGAGGATGTGGAGAAATAGGAACACTTTTACACTGTTGGTGGGATTGTAAACTAGTTCAACCATTATGGAAAACAGTATGGCGATTCCTCAAGGATCTAGAACTAGAAGTACCATATGACCCAGCCATCCCATTACTGGATATATACCCAAAGTATTATAAATCATGCTGCTATAAAGATACATGCACACGTATGTTTATTGTGGCACTATTCACAATAGCAAAGACTTGGAATCAACCCAAATGTCCATCAGTGACAGACTGGATTAAGAAAATGTGGCACATATACACCATGGAATGCTATGCAGCCATAAAAAAGGATGAGTTTGTGTCCTTTGTAGGGACATGGATGCAGCTGGAAACCATCATTCTCAGCAAACTATTGCAAGAACAGAAAACCAAACACCGCATGTTCTCACTCATAGGTGGGAACTGAACAATGAGATCACTTGGACTCGGGAAGGGGAACATCACACACCAGGGCCTATCATGGGGAGGGGGGAGGGGGGAGGGATTGCATTGGGAGTTATACCTGATACAAATGACGAGTTGATGGGTGCTGACGAGTTGATGGGTGCAGCACACCAACATGGCACATGTATACATATGTAACAAACCTGCACGTTATGCACATGTACCCTAGAACTTAAAGTATAATAATAATAAAATTTTTTAAAAAATTAAAAAAAAAAAGAAAATGTGGTACATATACACCATGGAATACTATGCAGCTCTACAAAAGTATGAGTTCGTTTCCTTTGTAGGGACATAGATGAAGCTGGAAACCATCATTCTCAGCAAACTATTGCAAGGACAGAAAACCGAACACCTATGTTCTTACTCATAGGTGGGAATTGAACAACGAGATCACTTGGACACAGGGCGGGGAACATCACACCCCGAGGCCTTTTGGGAGGTGGGGGCCTGGGGGAGGGATAACATTAGGAGAAATACCTAATGTAAATGACAAGTTGATGGGTGCAGCAAACCATCATGGCACATGTATACCTATGTATCAATCCTGCACATTGTGTACATGTACCCTAGGACTTAAAGTATAATAAAAAATAAATAGAACAAATAAACCTATGGAAAAAGCACTTTTCAAAGCAACAGCAGTATTTAACTTTTACTCAAACCCCTGGTGGTTGTGTTTCTTCCTCATGATCACAACCATTATTCTTGGTTACAAATCTTTGCTTTCTTGACATTTGTCTGCAGCATTTGGTCATTGGTGTTTGCTGAAGGAATGAATACAGAAAGGTCAATTTCCTAACAAGTTATGGTAAAATCTGAGAATGATCTTCTTCGGTCCAGAGTTTCTATACATGTTCCTGCTGAAGTGGCTCTAGGGTAGCTGAGTGAGCAACTCTCCACTTCAGTGTTGCCCATCTCATTGGATGCAGAGCAAATAGCAGTGCCTAGGTAACCTGACTGCTTGGATGCTGGTTTCCAGGCAGCGCTTTCAATAGATCTCCCTAGGTTATCGAAAAAAATTTTTGTAATCATATACTATGTAGTATTTAAGTTTTATTCCTTTAATGCACACATAAATAAACATGTGTGTCATGCATACACATGCATTCACACATTCACACATACAGTGGTTGGTCACCTGCAAACCTACTTTTTTGCTGTTCCCCGTGCTTACTTGAAACCATTTAGTCCCTTTCATTCCCGT
This sequence comes from Piliocolobus tephrosceles, assembly GCF_002776525.5. NCBI lineage: Eukaryota > Metazoa > Chordata > Mammalia > Primates > Cercopithecidae > Piliocolobus > Piliocolobus tephrosceles. The sequence goes on along the minus strand of NC_045453.1, from coordinate 52,675,096 downwards.
GGCTGATAGAAACAGGAAGGCTGTTTGTGAGGGTTAGAACATTTTCTCTCTCTCTTCCAGCCCATCTGGTCCCATATAATATGAGGCAAAGCCGAGATCTTTATATTAATAGGCAAAAATACTGTCTCCTCATCACAGGCCATCACTGTCACTTCACCACTAGGTGGCCACTGCCCCTCAGGGATCAGCATGCATATAGCTTGGGGTCCCTTCCCTCCTTTTTCCAAAATACAGAAGTCGATGAGCTCGATAATAGAAAAAAAAAAAAAAAAAGAGTGAGAGGAGTAAGCCTAGTCATATTGCTATAAACAGAAGTATTTTTGGTTTTTTTCCATGTTTAAATTATGTCGATATAAATAAAATGTAAACTTTACCATTGTAACCATTAAGTGCATGGCATTAAGTACATTCACATTGTTGTGTACCCGTTACTAACATCCACCTCCAGAACTTTTTCATTTTCCCCAGATGAATCTCTCTACCCATTAAACACAAACTCTACATCCCCCTGCCTGTTTGTTTTCTTGTTTTTAATACATAGGGAAAGCAAGGAAATGCGAGCACACCAGGCTAAGATTTCTATGGAAAATAGCAAAGCCATCAGCCAAGATAAATCTATCAAGAATAAGGCAGAACGGGAAAGGTAAGTCTGAGAGTGCTCACTGCAGGAATATGGCATTGACCTGAGGACACAGTCTCAATTTTCTTTACATGTGTACACACAAACACAACTGAGACATAAAAACAATTGTGACTTTTGACTAGGAATTCTGCTATTATAACTGCAATGAAGATTTGTTATTATCACTGTAGAACAATTGTCCACATTTTCTGGTTGCTTACTACCACCAGCAAAATCAGTTTACATTCAATATATATGTGCTGCTTTACAAACAAAGTTGTATAAAATATGACATAATGTAATTCTTTTTTATTTATTTATTTATTTTGCTTGCTTGTTTTGAGACGGAGTCTTCTTGCTTTTTCACCTAAGCTAGAGTGCAATGGCCCAATCTCAGCTCACTGCAACCTCCGCCTCCTGGGTTCAAGCGATTCTCCTGCCTCAGCCTCCCTAGTAGCTGGGATTACAGGCATGTACCACCACACCTGGCTAATTTTTGTATTTTTAGTAGAGATGGGGGTTTCACCATGTTGGCCAGACTGGTCTTGAACTCCTGACCTCAAGTGATCTGCCTGCCTCAGCCTCCCAAAGTGCTGGGATTATAGGCGTGATCCACTGCGCCCAGCCTATAGTCAATATAATTCTGAAGCCTCCTTCCCAGGTTCCATTGGGTCATGCTGCAAGCCTCTCCCCTGCTCAGGTGTCAGTCTGTTCTGGATGGGCCAGTTCTGAATAGCAGCAGCAGTCAGGGGGATGGTCTTCTTCAGTAGTCCTTCACATGGGATCATCTTTAAAGCTCCCATCCCGTTTGTCTCATTTGTCCTTATGTTAGGTGAATTTTCTGGAAGCAGATCAAGACAGGAATTGAGGTGCTTGTGATTCACTGAGGAAGGGACCTTCAGAGCAAGGGCGTGAGGAAGCAGGAAGGCCCAGGACAGGCCCTAAGCAAGGATGTGGTCTCACCTAGGGTCCCTGTAACTTCAAATAAAAAATTGTACCACAGATTTGTCCCTCTTTGAAGCAAGAGTACCAGGCTTTTGTGTTTCTGTATTAGGCAGCCATTGGCTGCCTGAGATTGGGGGGAAGGTTTGTGTGACCTCCATAGAAGGTGTCAGGTGCAAGCCCTTTAGACACAGCCAGTAAAGGGGATCTGAGGAGCTGTCAATAGTCATGTTACCCAAGGGATAGGTACTTAATTCCTAACGATCACCTGTGCTGCCCGTCATCCACCTCGGGAAATCTCTGCGAATACAAATGCTGTCAGCTCCATAACCACTACGCCACCAGCAGTTAGGGACAGTGGGGTTCCTTCTATGGGGAGAATAATACCTAGCATGAAGGTGGCCTTCTGGCTGAAGTCCATGTCTCAGAGAAAAGCTGTTTTATGAGCCAGGTACAGTGGTTCACACCTATAATCCCAGCACTTTGGAAGGCCGAGGTGGGCAGATTACCTGAGGTCAGGAGTTCGGGACCAGCTTGACCAACATGGTGAAACTCCATCTCTACTAAAAATACCAAAAAATTAGCTGGGCGTGGTGGTGCATTCCTGTAATCCCAGCTACTCAGGAGGCTGAGGCAGGAGAATGGCGTGCACCCGGGAGGCGGAGCTTGCAGTGAGCCAAGATTGCGCCACTACACTCCAGCTTGGGCGACAGAGCAAGACTCCATCTCAAAAAAGAAAAGAAAAGTAAAAAGTGTCATTCTCTGGATGTTATTCTCAGATAAGCAACTTTATTTAAGGGCCTTATATACATGGAAATGACACCTTCTTCAGCTTGAAAACACCAAATATTCCAGCCATGATAAAACCTCATTAATTTGAACTGTTTTAAACTGTCCAAAGTGAAATATAGAATTAACCATGACAAATGTGCCAATTAATAGCTTTTTACCATCTTTTTCAAATATGTGACAAGGTGGACTTTAGCTTGGTTGAGGTCAAATTATCTTCAATTTGGAGTTACTGCTAACTTAATTAGCAAGGTTCTTAAAATTTATCTTAGTTTGAAAACTGTACTTATTTATTGTAACTTTCTATTTTTATTTGTGCAACTGTATGGGGGTACATGAGAAAACTTTACATGTATACAATGCCCAGTGATCAAGTCAGGATGTTTAGGTTGTCCATCACCCAAGTACTATACATTTTTGGCTAAGTATTGTCACTCTACTCTGCTATCTCTTGTAAGTTTGTATCCAGTGGTAAGTGGTTCCAAAATATCTACAAATTGGCTGTTTTTTGAAAAATAATTTTTCTATACCAAATAATAGTTATATTCTAAACCCATACTGTGTGTATGTTTGTATCCGCTTTATCTAACTAAGGAGAAATAAAATTTAAAAATTTGTCACAGCACTAAGAAAGATATATAGAAACTGAAAATCATACTAACATTTTTAGATCGAAGAAGACATTTTAACAGAAATTACCCAATATTTATAACTGAATGACAATGTAAACATTATTTATCAATGTGTAGAGGGTAGTTGAAGTGATATTTGGAGTGAAAAGTACAGCCTAGATGCATATATTTTGTAAAAGATGTGAAAATTAATGAGCTAACCACTCAAAGAGAATATGAAGTTGGAAAAACAGAGTGAACCCAAAGACCTCTGATGGAAAGAAATAAATTTAAAAAGCAAAAAATACTGAAATAGAAAACAAAATGCAATAGAGGGCATTCATAAAAACAAAAGCTTCTTTGACAAGAATAATAAATCAGTTAGCTTCCACCAAGACTAAAGAAGAAAGAGAGAGAAAACATGAATTAGTGATGTTAGGGGTGAAAAAGGGAATTAACTACAGAGAAAAAACAAGTCTACTATTAAAAAAAAAAAAACTACCAATAAATTTGAAACGTTAGATGGAGTGCAGAATTGCTTTGAAAAATATAAATATCCAAAACTGACTGAAAATGGAGTAATCCTGAACAGACTGACAATTATTACAGAAGTTCAAGAAGTTATAGGTCTTTTCACTCATGAAAAACACTCTACCTCACCAGTAGTCAGGGAAATGCAAGTTAAAACAATGAGCAATGCCATTCCATAGGAGCATCTAACTGACAAGAAAGTCTGATAGTACTAAGAGTGGGCAGAAATACGGGGAAGGAGTAACACCCAGACACTGCAGATGGAAATGCAGTTGGGACAACTGGATTCGAGTAAGGAGGAGCCTATTTGTACCCTGCCAACTGGCAAGTCTGAGTATACACCCTACAGCAGCCTTTGCCTATGTGCACAGGAAGATATACACCACACTTCATCCACTCATCCATTTATTCAACAGACTCTTATTGTGTCACGTATTACAGGGCCCATGCACCCGATCATTGTAGCGTTGTTTGAAAATAACCTACTTTTTGTTAATGGCAATGAGGAAATAGTGTAGTCTGTTCATAAAATTGAAAAAATCCATACAGCAAATGAAAATAATGAAGTGGTTTGGAACATGGATGTATCTCTAAAACATAAAGAATAAGTAGTAAGCCAAGGGGAGAAACCCAGACTATGTTACTCTATGGGTCCATATAGAAAACACATGAAACAATACCAGCGACATCAGCATCATGTGGGAGCTTATTAGAAATTCAGACCTCCCACCTCAGGGCCACTGAATCAAAGGCTCAAAGTGGAGGGCACAACAGTCTGGTTTTTGTCATCTCTCCAGGTGATTGCTATACACAGGAAAGTTTGAGAAGCTCTTATGTTACACATGGGCATGTCTATATGTGGCTTAAAATATTAAAACGTGGGTGAGAGGATCCACACCAAATTCACAATAGTGGTTACCTCTGGGGAGAGAGGAAGAAGGAAAACTGAATCAGGAAGAATACAAATGGGGCATTAATTACATCTGTAACTGTTTATTGTCTTTAAAAATGTCAGATAAACATGGCAAAACACTAATATTGGTTAATCTGAGGGATACACACACAGTTTTTAAAATATTCTTCTCTGGACATTATATGTTTGAAAATACTACAATAAAAATTAGAAAAATAAATCAACAATTCCATCCAGAGAATTTGATGGAATATAGCTCTTTCTTATTTGATATAATATTAATTTCATTCAATGTCATACCAACCATTATTTGTGCCCATTGCTTTTAGGCGAGTCAGGGAGTTAAACAGCAGCAACACTAAAAAGTTTCTGGAAGAAAGAAAGAGAGTAAGTATTTTATTATATTTTTGGCATTCTTCCTTTAAAAAACTATAAACAATAACTCATGCTTAGCCACCAGACCTCTAGCTAATTTGCTTAATTTGATTTTTCTGTACATTAAACATTCTAGCTTCTCTGCTCCCTGAAAACTGCAATAATCTCTCACTAAAATCTTTAAGATAATGATTTGGCACCATTTTACACAGAAAATGAAGCCAGGTTTAGTCATCCATAAGTCCTCTATTATTTTCTAAGATTTTAGCAGGAAAGATCTTCCCAGAAAGAATTAAGAGTTTAAACTCCACAAATTTTGAGATGATTTTTAAAAAATTATTATCTCTTTCACTTAAATTATAAAGTTACAAGTCATCTCTCATCCCTGTTTTAAGATTGTAACCCAAAGTTTATCAGAATTTTTTTTAATTTTTTTAATTTATTTATTTTTTTGCAGCTCGCAATGAAGCAGTCCAAAGAAATGGATCAGTTGAAAAAAGTCCAGCTTGAACATCTAGAATTCCTAGAGAAACAGAATGAGCAGGTATTTTACCTAAAATATGTAAAAACATGTAGGCAGCTAGCCAATTTGGGGTACACATGCCGTGGCCCAGAGTGACCAGTGGCTTTTTGCATATCGTAATTGAAAGGTGGATAGAAGAATTTGTTGCCCATTACTATATTTTCTCCATTATATCCAAAAAGAAAAGAAAGTACCTGTTTTTGGAGCAGGAGCAGAATCTGGCTATGCCAAAAAAAAAAAAAAAAGAATATTTGAATAAATTATGGGGATTCTAAGAATGAAATTACTAAAAGCGAGAGTATGAAAAAAATAGATTACAAAGTATTTCTTAATTTTCATTTAGAGTTTTATAATTTGCAAACTACAGGCAAGGGATATGATGTTTAAAAGCAAATGAGAGAAACTACCTATTTTCAACCTCAATCTGAAAATGAAGTTTAAAAACCTCCCTGGGGCTTACAGGTAGAATCTAAAGTCATGAGCCCCCGTCACTTTACAAACCACTGAGCATGAGTAGATACCGTAGTTTTGGTGCTTTTTCCCAGCAAGACGAGACACTAAATAAAGAAATATACACAAATAAAGAGTTATCCAGGCCGGACACAGTGGCTCACGCCTGTAAGCCCAGCACTTTGAGAGGCTGAGGAGGGTGGATCAGGTCAGGAGATCAAGACCATCCTGGCCAACATGGTGAAGCCCCACCTCTACTAAAAATACAAAAATTAGCCAGGCCTGGTGGCATGCACCTGTAGTCCCAGCGACTTAGTAGGCTGAGGCGGGAGAATCACTTGAACTCAGGAGGTGGAGGGTGCAGTGAGCCAAGATCGCACCACAGCTCTCCAGCCTGGGTGACAGAGTGAGACTCCATCTCAAAAAAAAAAAAAAAAAGGAGTTATCCCAATTCCAACTGTGTAGTTAGACCAATGGGCATATACCAGCACCAAGAGAAATGTATTTTTATCTGGTGCATAGTACAGATGGGCACCTTTCCAAATGGGCTACAGCCCATCAGCAACCTTCAATTTGATGGAAATCCCTCTAGTTCCTGTGACAGCAAGACCCTCAGTTATCATTTAAGTATCAGACAAATGTCAGTTCAAATGTTATTCTTTAGGTGTAGTTGGTATAGAAATTATTATTCCTAGGTAATTCAATGTAGAAACGGAGAGGTTTTGATGAAATATGTACTTGTGCCTCATTGTTCCTTCCTGTTTTCTCCCATCTATAAAACAATCTTATTTAAGGAATACTTTTTTCCAAAGTAAATGGCTCCCCTTGAAGAATACTTAAGTAGGAATTATACTAAAAAGTACCTTTGAGAAAGTAAAAAAAAAAAAAAATCATTTTTTTATGTCAGTAAGGTAACAGATAAATCTGACTTCTAGTTTCAGATTCTTTACTTTTTGGTGGACAGAAATTTTATTCATCAACATACTTCCTAGTTATGTTTCCCATTTCCTTTTCAGCTAAATGCTTCTATTCATAAGCAAGTCCACTCCAAGGGGACAATACATGGTTATTGTCCCCATAGGTCCAATTCATTTGACCAACTCATAAACACATCACATTCTGGTACAAGTTTCCTAGCTTATGGTTTTGCTCTTAAAGCACTTCTCAGAAAGTGCTCCTGGGGTAAATGTAGGAATATGAATAAGGATAAAGCCACCATCTCCAAAGCTTTAGAAGCCACTTCAGTGATTCGACAATGGGTAGGGATAAGGATGCCTTGGAGAAGGTTTTTAAAAATTCTCCCTAGAAGAAGGCACAGTGAAAGGTAAGGCACAGTTATGTGTTAGTTAACTAAATTAAGAAACTACTTGGAAATTAATTGTGTTGCTTAGCAACAAGTTTGACTAAAGAATGTAAATGTGCTTAGAATTACTCATCACTACAATAGTGGTGTATGCCAGAGCTAGAGAATACAGTCATCTTGTGTCGCTAGTTTCAGAGCCGAAGTACATAATTTTTAAAAATCACTTTGAGCTTTTATCCTAATACATGACTAATTCAAGCCACACCAGAGTTCTTGCATTAAACTGCTAGATTAGTGATAGCTATATTGATTAGACTGTATTGGGAGAGTGCTGGCTTTTTGTTCCAGAAATTCAAATAATGTCGTTTAAGGTCTACCACCCACGACTGATACTGTGAGTCACAAAAGCTTGGGAAAGCATAGAACATGAAAAGGCTTGAGACCTGATAAAGATTTAATGAGATTCAAGGAAAAGACATTTAAGATATCATACTGATGCTTCTGGCAAGCAAAGAATTTGGACTTGAATTTCTGTGTTAAGCTTTGCTTTAGAAATATGGCCTGTTCAATTGCAAATTGAATCCCAGATCTTTCTAGTATTTTTGGCATTTAAGGGTGAGAAAGCTCTCAATTCACAGTTACTCTGTATGGTACAACACTGTCATGGGCACAGTGCAAAAGATACAGTGACTTCACTTCTTTACTCATGAAAAGGCAAGGTCTGGAACTATATAGTATATCTCCCTTCATAACCAGGTAAACGTTTCATCAGCAAGAACAGTTCTCTGTCTCCAGACAATTCAAACTTCCACAACAATATGCTAAATAATTGTTAAATCCCAAGACTTTTTTTCTAAGCCAGAGGTAAATGTAAACATTCTCCCATAGTATTTCCCTCAAAGGTTTCTTTCTGTTTTCCTGTGACCCTACTCCTAATCAGTGTCCCAAATCTCCCCTTCCAAAGCAAGGCCTGGAATGGATTCAGTCCATTAGCTAACCCAGTGTTGGGGGCATTGGCAGAAACAAACCAAGCGGCAGTATGTTTTGGTCCTGATTCTGGATCCTCACCTTCTAAGCTATTTGTAAGCCAGTTTATGTCCTTGCCTACTTGGTCAGCAGATTATTCACTTAAAACTCTGAAGGTTGGGGATGTTTTTCCTACTTGAGTTTTTTCATAGACCTCCCAGCTACACAGTATATCTCATCTGTCTTGACATGTACCATTTCAAACATTAACGACTCCATTACTGTCACACACTCGAGTCTCAAAAATTGATTTTTGTCATCAATCCTATCATTTAATACAGAGAGGTAAAAGGTTTTGCTTAAAGGCTAGGCTCTCCACTTACTGCCACAGAAGAGAGGCACAGTCTGGGGATGATAGGCGTTGGTTGTTTGTTTTGTTTCTTTTTTTTTTTTTTTTCTGTTGAGATCAACTAGGGGAAAGTTTGTCACAGAGGGGTGTGTACGTGTTTTATCCTTAGCTTTTTGCTTTTCTGTATATGGTTTTGCATTCATTTCTCAAATTCACTTCAATATTCATTTATTTTCTTTGCTTTGTATGTATGACTCAATTTTGACATTACTATTTTTGTACAAACAGCTTTTGAAATCCTGTCATGCAGTGTCCCAATCGCAAGGTAGGACCGAAACTCTGATAAGCAAGACATTGCTTTCCTTCTCGACTACGTCCATATTCTCTGTGCAGTCTCCATTTATGAGTCACATCTGGTCATAACTAATATCTGAAGGGTTTGGATTTAAAAGCTTGACTATTCCATGCTTGGATTTCTGATGTCATATTCATGCCAAAATGCCCAGAGTCTTTAGATAATTACTTCTGAGGGTATTTGAGCCTGTATTTTCTATTGCAGATCTGGGAAACAGATCATGGTAATAAAGACATAACCAGAGCAGTGATGTGCAGCTGTCATTTGGACTGACCACAGCTAAGACAGGGTCACAGAGTCAGATCACTCACAAATGTTAATATGACTCCAATTAATTTTTAAAGCACCCGGTAAATGTTGGTTGGTGGTTTTTAATGACGGAGCTGTGCTCTGCGTGTAGAAACATTACACGATGACTCTTGTCATGCTCTCTGCTAAGTCCCATCTGCTAAAGACCCTGATCACCCCTCATAAGTAAGGTGACCATATAATTTATTGTCCATACCCAGATAGTTTTGAGAGTGAAAGGCAGCTCTGTTCGTAATATCTAGGACTACAGGCATAAACTGGAATTGCCTCAGACAAATGAGAATGAATGGTCACCCAACTCATACAAAAACTTAGCTGTTGGAATAGTCTTGTAATGTTCTATGATTCTTCCTTCTACACCGTGGTCAATACTTTCTTCAGAAGCTAAAGGGGGAGAAGCACAGAGAATCGTTTTCTACTATTTACTGAACATGGAAGTATTTAATTTCCAGTGCTGATAATGTTTCACTGTCATCCCTTATGAATACTGTTTGTGTCATAGTTTCATGTTTGTATATTTTTCTCCATTTCTTCATTTCTCTATTAGAGTATTACTATACTTTAGGCATAAAAAATATCTGGACAGAGGGAACCACCCATCCCAAATTTACACAGAAAGATTTAATTATTTGGTGTTATTATATCCATCCTCACCAAAATGAAACTTAATGCCAAAATATAGAAGTAAGAAGAAGAAGGAAATCACAGTATAGTCTATGGGTTAAATTAATTTTGTCACAAGAATTCATTTGGAAGATGCTTCTCGTATAATGTACAGAGTTGACCAAACCCCTTCCCAGTAACCTTCCATTTAGTTGGAATATCTAAGCAGACATGAATATTAACATCAGGGCACTTCAGAATCTGCCTCCGATTTGTATCTTCATAGGTTCATGTTTCTGTTTTCAAACATCCTTTATCTCAAAGCAGCATGTCACTAAAAAAAGAAATGGGCAATCCTCATTCCTCAAAAGATACGTGCATTGGGTTGGGCAAAAGCATCCAGGCTACCAATTGGATAATAAAAGCTGAAATGTACTATTTGATTTTTTCCTGTTTCCAAGCAAGTATTTCTCACCGGACGCTGCCCCCGTCATACCCCCTTTCCTCTTCTCGAATTAGCTTGTTGTCTTAGTGACAATCTAAACTCATGAGGTTAAATTCACTATTGCTTACTTCCTGGTAGTCCATAAAAATTACCCTAGAGAAGTAAGAGCCCACAGGGATAGAGTTTGCACAATAGGATTCCTGAAGGCCTGCATGTTCCTGTAACATTCCATTTACAGAAGACTCCAGCCAGTCCAGTGTAATATGCTCTCAACTGAACTTCTCTATCAATTAGATTCTTAGGGAATTACTTTTAACTAAATTCCAGGCTATTTAGGAAATAAGTTGTACATAAGCAATACTTATTCTAAATGTGATAAAATTATCTACACACAGTCAAAGCAACGTGTCAATCTGTAGAAACTAAATCAAACAGTTTGTGGTAAGAAGTGGCAAGAAGTAACCTGCCCTTTTTCAGTCTAAAGATGAAGCAAGTGGTCTACCCTCTTTTCAAGTGGTTCTCCTGGCACTGTGTAAACCAGTCCTTCTCAAAATTTAATGTGTATAAAAACTTCCTGGAGATCTTGTTAAAATGAAGATTTTAACTGATTCAATAGGTCTGGGGTAGACTCCAAGATTCTATGTTTCTAAGAAGGTCCCAGGCAATGCTGCGCTGCTTCTACGTGGACCGTATTTTGAGTAGCAAGAATGTGGTGACAGGATCCTATTTATGGGAGAAGAGAGGCCAGGGTTGTTAAGTGCCTTCAGATAAGGATTTCAACACACGTAAGGCCATGTTTCTGATGTTATAGGCGAAGGAGATGCAGCAGATGGTGAAATTGGAAGCCGAGATGGACCGCAGACCAGCAACAGTAGTATGAAACTCCAAAATGCAAACTGAAGCAGCAAACCCACAAAGCATCAAAAGATTCACTCACAAACTTCTGAACACAAACTCCGTGGATGAAAGCTGTTTATTTTGTTTCCTTTATGTGTAAACAAGATGATATCTGAAACCAGAGAGACTTGGAATGTCTGATTGACTTCTATTTAACAGCTTGAGTATTGCATTTCCTTGGCCAAACAAAAGTAGCTACAAATCCACAACAATTTACTATTCCAGTAAGGCAGAGTTTAAGCATTGATAATACAACTTAAACATGTTTGCTGTAAAATACCATCACAAGTAAATGAGCTTGGTGTTAACAACTCTCCTTTGTGATGCCTTAGGACATGTTTGAGCTGCAGCAAAAAAAACAAAAACAAAAAACAGTGCATTCGCAATTTCATAGCAAGTGCATGCACTAGGAAAAGAAAACTCTGTCTACAAATGTATTAGCAGAAGTGGTGGTCTGCTAGACAAATAATTTTGCAAAATTTTTCTACATCTAAGTTACCTCATCAGTAAGTGCCGTGTCTCTACCATGCCATCAGAGGCTAATTTCCTGTAAAAGTTGTGGAAATTATTAGAACAATAGAAAAATAGAGCAGTGTATGTGTGCCAAAACTCATCATTACTCAAAGGAGAACTGTGTTAGGCACATTTAAGAAAGTTGACATCTGACATTGCTTTATAGGAATTGTTTCTGCAGATTCCAAATACTACAATTCACACCATAAAGATTGTGAAGTGATTATTGGCAAACGTTTGTAAATGTGACCATGTATAAAGTATTTATACTCTTTAATTCACACTGTTAGAGAGCAAAATCATCTAAGTATTGCCACATGACAAGATTAGTAAGCAGGAATACTAGAACTATGTTTGCATGATACACAAGCACCAGTAAAGACTAATCCATACAGACACAGTTAACCTAATGCCAAATAAATACTGGTTAAATAAATGTATGGCACAGAATATAATTTGACTATCAAGACTTTTAGCATAATGAAAAAGTCTATATATATGTGTATATGAATTATGTGGGCATTCTTGATACTTCAAGTTCTAGTTTGAAAAAAATACATAACTAATTTAATTTTACACAAAAATATTTATGCAGATTTTCAGAATTTCATATCAGGAAATGACCTTTTTATGTCTGTTAAATATCAAAACAATTTGCTACAGTGTTAATCTGCATGGTCTTTAAGCCTGTTGTAGTTGAGATGCAGACAGTGCATGAAAAAGTATTCCGCTGGGAATTGAGCCATGCCACCAAAGCCAAGAGGAGCGCATGGAAACCCGGTAGTCTAGAACTAATCAGATTACTGATTTTAGTGCACAGCACCAAATGAATTGTTGTATATGCTTGTACAAATTGATTCTGTGTGTTCCTCTGAACAAAGCGGAGAAAATGATGATACCATCGATATTGAAATTAAACTTCCAACTTCTCTAATAAAAAGTTAAAATACACATAACACTCGTCAGAGTATTTGCTCCCAAGATGCATTCTAGCAAATGTTTTGCCTTTTTCATATGCATGATCTCATCGTTATTTTCAAAGGGGGCTTATTAATACCCCCAACATGTTTTTCACCCAAAAGATGCAAAACATGCAGATTCTAGTTGACTTCAGATGTAATATACTTGTTTTTCTCCTATTTATGATTTGAACTGGATTCTGTAAATCTCTGGTTCTTAGTTTCCTTATCTTTAAAAACAGTGGAGTTAGACTACATGTCTTTTGGCACTAACATCTCATGAAAAATTATGGTTAATAAAATATCACCATATTTAGATTGCCAATTTTCAAAGATTCTGAATGGCTTCTCATCATCAAATCAAATCAAATCCAAGAGCTCAACTGTGCTCACCATTCTGTAACACTTGACTAAATTCATCACTTGCCTCCTCTTGTTTCTGCTTTGGAGAGGTACTACTAGTTTTTCCATTTTTCTTACTTCTTCTCTGGCTTTTCATCCTCCTAGACCACCATAAGCATTTATATTTTCCAGTGTTATATATGGAACCAGTTTTTGTCTTTAATCCAGGTTACTTTTAGTATTTGAGACATCATACCATTAATCCATTGTAGTAGGATTAAAATGTACACACAATTCAAATGTGCAACAAAAAGATGTGTCACCTGCTATTGTTAAGTTCATATTACACTCAAACCTTGCATTCTCCCTTATTATGAAGAAAAATTAATTGCCAGTTAAAGTAACTCAGCTCTTCCAATTATAAAAAAACATTTTCAGGGACATGTTTAGTTACTTGATAGTCAAATTCCCTGTTAGAGGCCCTCCCCATTCAAGAGATCTTGCTTTTTGCCCCAAATGGCATCTGGGTGTGAGGGAAGCTCATGTGTCCACCTGGCAATTGGTAGGAGCGTCTGGTTTCCCCATTGTTGGACATGCCCTAACTGCACTCTACTGCAGCTTTCCACCCCAGTGGTTCAAAGTCCCTGCTCAGCCAAGTCCTCAGTCTGGTATCAGTTTATTCCAGCATTATTCTGGGATATGCAGAACTTCCAGGTCTTTGAGGGCTGTGCAGGAACCAATGGTGTTGTCTCAGGTCCGTCCATCAAAACACTCCTTTGGTCATTTGTCAGCTACTAGGGCCATGTAGTTCCAATACCACAGAGGCTTCTAAATCCAGGAGGCTTGAAATGTTCCAGAGCAATGCCCCAAAAAGCAAGAAGGAAGCAAGCTTTATGCTGGCCCCAAGACTATCTGGGTTTATACTATATCTTGCTTCTCCCACCATCAGAACTTTTTGTTCTGATTTGGGAGCCAGGGCACTTGAGTCTCAATTCTTACCTTTATTCTTTCTTTCAGCCCAGAAAAGATATTCAACTACCCATTCCTGACTGATGGAATACCCATACAGTACCATACTTCTCTTTTCCTAAGTAGGTTGCTCTTCACCTTTTGGGGGAATAAAAGGCTTCATGGAAAAACAGCCAGGTTACCAAGTTAGGGAAACACATCAGAAAGTACCATCTTTCATCAAATCCAAGGCATTATTGATCATAGCATATACCATTATTTTATATACCACACAGAATGAAAGACACTGCCAATTAAACTATGATAAACCATCCAGTGATTGTCAAGGCACATCCCAATTTCAGAGATGTTAAAATGTGAAAAATATACACATCTTGGAATCCATGAAATATGTAGTATTCCAAAAGTAGTATACAAACTCCTCAACCCTAAGCCTTAAGGAGGAGAGGAAGTTTTAAAGATAGGAGACAAGGGAATCATTTTATCAGAAAACTTAAACTAAGGAACCATTCTGCCACCGAGTTTCAAATTTAGCAGTGAGCTTCCTGGAAAGCAATTCCAAAAGGGAAAGAAATCTATCTTTCACTGTCTTTATTTGGAGAATCTTCTGTTTCCTTTAGCTGTTTCTTCCAATCACATGCCTTTGATTTCTACTTCTTTGCATGTAATTCTCAAATCTGTAATTCTAGCCTTTACCCTTCTTTCCAGAAGCTCTGACTCTCCCTCTCAGATTTCAATAAATAGGTGGCCATGTGCACATTGCATGCGATTAATTAAAAAAAATAGAGACCCTTTCTCCATCTGTCCTCCCCACATATTTTAATAGTCCATAACCAGTGCTAAACCTTGGGGCCATCTTTTTCTGCTCCATCTCATTTCCTCCAGCCCCCAATCTGTTCATAAAACTTACGAATTCTGCCCTGTCTTGAGAACTTCCTTCTCCTTCCTTATAACTCAATGTTCAGAATTTTAAACTTGCTGTTCAATTTCTTTGCCCTCCAAATCCCTTTTACACAGAGATTAATCTTCCCAAATGACACCTGTAATCACCTTACCATTCTGCTTGTAAATGCAGAATTCGTGTCTACTACCTAAAGAATAATGTTGAAATTAGTGTTAACAGCATTCATTTTCTGCCCCCAACATGCCTACTCATTTTAATCAATATGAATTTATCACTATTCTTTGTTCACATACACATAGTACACATCTTTTCTAGCCACATTACATAATAATGCTCTATCAAGTCTTGAAAAGCAACCTCCAAAAATACCATTTCCAAAAAGTTCTCTCATTCTCCCAAGCAAGAAGTAACCTGCCGTTTTTCATTTATCCATTTATACTTTAAAAGCTATTTAAGCACGAGACTTTTCCACCAGTCTTGACGAATTTCTTTTCAGACTTTGTTCAGTTGCTTTTCAAAGAACAGGTAGTCACTAGCTATCGAATGACTAAGTTATTTTCTATGAAGTAAAACGAAGGATTTGTAACCATCTGTGTAGTCTCTTGGGCAGGGCAGGAAATGCCTTTGAAAACTTAATGAAAAGAAGCTTTTTTGCAAAGTATCTTTTCAATTCCAAGGAAAACAATTTTTCTTAATACTTATTGTTAGCATACTTTTAAAACAGTGCAATGTATCACAGTGGCCATCAGGGATCTAATAGTGTGGACCCATCAACATTGAGAGATTATGGAGAGTGAAGAGGGAATACCCCTATTATTTTATTAGTGAGGTTATCTTAGGGATGCCTCATTCAAAACCCTAAATAGCTTCTCCTTCATCATCACTTGCGCAAGTCTAACATGGCCACACGTTTCTACAACTTTTCTTTGATGCTTGGCATTGAACAGAATCTCAAGCACACATTTTAATTGCATCTTTAATGTCATAATAAATCCGGGTGGTGCCGCTGGGATGAATATTTATGAGCCATCTTCTTTAATAATATTTTGTGGAAAACGTTCTGCTCTGTAGGTTAGAATAATGAAAAAATATTAGGCGGGTCGGGGGAGTAGGGAGATGGTTAAAATAGCAGCACCGTTGCTTTTACATTAAAAAATAGGTGTCTACACTGTACTTATCGTGATAAATGATGCTGTGCCTCTTCCACTCCTTTCCTCTCCTAGCATTACCTTCTTGGAAGTTCAGGGTAAGGGGCAATTTCTGAAGTACTTCATCCTGGAAATTTTTGAGTGTCCAGCACAATAAAATTAGGAAAAATTTCCAGTGATGGCCAATTTAATATTGTATACCTAATCATTTGCACCAGGACCCAGTAGCTTTAGATGAATCAGAATGTACCAAACACAAAACAGACGGAAAAAGGATTTGACCATCTGTCATTTCAGAACTTTGATATCGTATAATGTGAATGAGGAAATGTTATACTGATCCATCAAAATTGTTTACCCTTTTCAAGCAATTCATGGATTTTCTCAAAATTCACATGCAGCTTTTAACACTTCTGTCTTTTGTTTTTCCTTAGAAACATCTCAGTATTTTGTTAGGGTGTGGTATTTATAGCACAGCCTATTGAACCCTACAGACTGTATCCTGTATTATGAATTCACTTCTCCTACATCAAGTAGCCATATAAATGGTTAGACATTTCTTCAGCATCGAACTAACTTTATTTGTTCATGGATTAGATATTTATTAGAAAACCACTCTTATCCTCTCTACCCTTGTAACCCAGTTACAACTCATTCTGCTCACCACACAATAGCCAGTAAGTGGAGAGACAAGGAGTTGGAACGAGGAAGGTGACTTTAGTTCAAAGAGCCAGAAAACTGAGAAGATGGTGGACTAGCATCCTAAAGTACCATCTTTGGTCAGTACTCATTTCAGACTCTTTATGTTAAGGGCAGTGGGAAGAGGGGGAGTTGGGATCAAGAGGTGACCAACAGCTGCAGACATGTGAGTGCCAACAAGGGTCTGAGGAGGTTGGAAACTGCTTTGTCTTTGGTCAAGTCACAATGTTCCTATAAATCTTTAGCAAATCATAGTTAGTTGTTTACATACTTCCTCTTTAATCCCAGAGTACAAATACAAAATTGCTATTTTTGTATTTTATCTGTGTGCCTAAATCAGCCTAGCCTGTGTGCAGGAACAGGAAAAGGCCCCTTAAACAAAACAAAACAAAATGGGGTCAATTGTGTTAGTTCTTTTAGTGTTTCACTGTTACACTCTTTCAACTTTATTTATTTATTATTTTTTTTTTAGAGACAGAGTGACTCTGTCGCCCAGGCTGGAGTGCAGTGGCACTGTGTTGGCTCAGTGCAACCTCCGCCTCCTGGGTTCAACTGATTCTCCTGCCTCAGCCTCCTGAGTAGCTGGGATTACAGACACACACAACCACGCCTGGCTAATTTTTGTATTTTTAGTGGAGATGGGGTTTCACCATGTTGACCAGGCTGTTCTCAAACTCCTGACCTCAGGCAATCCACCTGCCTCAGCCTCCCAAAGTGCTGGGATTACAGGCATGAGCCACCACGTCCAGCCCTTCAACTTGTGGGTTTTTTTGTTTTGTTTTGTTTTGGTTTGTTTTACCAGTAATGCACTCTATTTTAAAAACATATCAACAATTTTAGCTTTGGGCCCTATTCATATGGTAGGTGGGTGGCATTAATGGCCCCAGTTTGTTATTGACAAAATTATTTAGAACAGTATATAAAATTACCCTGAGGTTATGTGTATACTGTGTAATGACACATAAATGTATTGTGTGTTTGGACTTGGATCCCATCCCCAAGATATCTTATTATGTATATGCAGATATTCCAAAATCTGAAAACAATCTGAAATCTGAAACACTTCTGGTCCCAAGCATTTTGGGTAAGGAACACTCAAGCTGTAGCAGCAAGCTTGGCACAAGTGAAGGCACATTTTTTTTTCTTCCCTTTGAGTCTCTGACACTGCCATGAGAGCACGTGAGAGGGCTGGCCTGCTGGCGGGTATGGGTGACTTGCTGAGAGTTGAGTTACCTCATCCATTTTACCAGCTGACAATAGATGTGTTAGCCTGAAGCTGAGATCAGCCACGCCTTTCCCAGAGCAGTGGGAACACCCAGCCAACTCATAACCACATGAGACATAGTGAACAGATGTTGATTTGAGCCACTGCATTTTGGGATTTTTTGTTATGTGGCCATAACTAACTGATACAGCCAAGCCCTGGGAACAGGAAGATGATAAAACAGTCTCATTTCAAAGTCCCAGAGACTGCAGCTTTCAAAAGCCACTGGAATCACCGATAAGCATGGAAATGGTTTTCTCAGGGAGTGATTCCAGCTGCTAAGCCTCTTGTTTGATGTCTCAGGTTTCTTTTTATTGGTAACCTTCTGAGGGTCTGCTGTTCAATTCCTCTAACCTGGACTGCTGATGCTTTCAACTAACTTTGTCATTTGACGAACACCTCCTCCTCCTCCTCGTCCTCCTCCTTTTCTTCCTCCTCCTCCTATTCCTTCTTCTTCCGTCTTCTACTTTCTCCCTCCCCCTCCCTGTTTTTTCATTTTTTTGGTTTGCTTTTAAACCTTCTCTCTTCTTCCTTTGGGCTCCCTGGTCACTCAAATGCCATCCTGCCACAGTCTTGGATGCTAATATTAAGTAGCTGCTTTTGGACTGGTCTGTTTGAGTTATGGGTCCTAAAACTGCAGATAAGTGGGGAATTACTTTACCACATTACTTTGTCCAATTGCATAATTTTTTAAATGCAGTAGTCTAGCAATGGAAATATATGGTATTGAGTAGTTACACTGATTTTAAAGCAAAATTCTTAAAAAATAGCAGCATATATTAGATATTAATAAGAGAAATGTATTTAAATATACTTAGAATAATTTAAAAGTGTATTGTGTTAACTAATATATGCTGAAATAAAATTCAGCAAAGTAAATATATTTTCTAAGACTTGGGAGTCTATTAAGCTAAATATCTGCCAATCTTATCTCCTAGCAATTACACTCTAAGAGAAATGAGTGTAAGCCAGGCATGGTGGTACGCACCTGCAATCTAAGCTACTTGGGAGGCTGAAGATATAATTCAAGGCTATTCCTCCTCTTTAATCCCAGAGTACAAAGTAGTGTTCTGTGATCACACCTGTGAATAGCCACTACCCTCCAGCATGCAATACATAACGAGACCCCATCTTAAAAAAGAAGAAGGAAAAAGAAAAAAAGAAATGAGTGTATTTGTATGTGTTCATCCAAAAGCATGTTCTTTATTCATAATAATAAAAAGCTAGAAACAAATCAGATGTGTACCAATAGGAGAATGGATTCATAAAATTTAGTACGTTCACACAATGGATCACACCCAAGTACTTACCTTATGATTCCACATACATGAAGATCAAGGAAAGGCAATGCTAATCTTGAAGGAGAAGGTCAGAGTAGGGGTCCTCTCTGAAAAAACCTTCCAGGATGATGATGGTCTATGCAAGCGGTTCTCGAAGTGTGTATCATGGATCCCTTGGCAAGCCATTGTATCCCCAAGAGACTGTCAGAGGGTCTGTAAAGTCCTCTTGTTTCCAAATCCATCTCTGTGGGAGGCCAGATTTCTTCATATACTGCAGTGAAAATGACATATCACAACAGACTGAATGAAGAAAAAGACATTAGGACTCAGATGACTTCTGTGAGGCCATACGTTAAAGAGATTTGCAACAATGTAAAACAATGCTTCTTCTCACCAACTTTTAGAAAATACAGTTATGTTTCACAAAAATGTTATTGTAATAGTACAATATTGGTTATATATTAACAAGTGACAGTTTTGTTATTTTTATTGAATTGAGAAATATTTTGAAATTCATGTTTCAAATTTTTAATATAGTAATGTTTACAGATATAATTCACATAACCAAACTCTGAGTTTTTAAAAATATTAAGAGTATTAAGGAATTCCTGAGACCAAAGATTTTGAGAACTGCTGGCCTATAACTTAAGCTGGGTGGAGGTTACATGGGTGTTTATACAGGTAAACACTGATCAGGGAATCAGGGAATACACCTAAGATTTGTGTCTTCCGTTGCATGTATAAATCTCAATTAAAACGATGTTTTAAATACCATGAGCATTAGATATATGCTCATGGTATAAAGAAAATGGGGGGAAATAAAATATAATTTAGTATACAAAAATACATATACACATTCAGAAGATCAATAGTGATAATGCCAAAATAACAAAGTTTACTCCTGAAGCCTGTTGCTTACTGGAAACCATTGAAGAGGCATAATTACCTAGAAGAGTTTTGAGCATAAAATTAAATCAGCAGGCTTTGCTGCTCCACAGGGAAACTATTCTACTCCTCTCAAAAGCCTGTGCTGAGTGAGGGAGGCAGAGTTGGATGTGGAATAGTCTCTCTTTATTCTTCCCATCTAGCATTTTCCATGCCAACACTCCAAGTTCTCAACAAAAAAAGTGATTTGAACCAATACAAGAGTAACTTAAGAGAGAGCCTCTCACAAGGGACAAGAAATGACACACCCAGGAAAAAGAGCAGAAATATCCACTTAGAAAATGAGGCAGCTGTCGGATTAAAGAGAACCCAGATGATAAATTTGACATATATTTCTCCCAAGGGGATCTGCAGTAACATTAAATGATAGTGCAAAGCAAAATGGAAATGGGTACAGCTGGGATCAGCTGAGACAGACTAAACTTTCTACTTGTAGAAGTCAGTGTGGCCATTAACAGTCTAATTTGGGATCCCACTGACTACAGCTTAGATCCTAACTCTGCTATTCACTAGCTGCAGACTTCAGGCATCCTACTTAATGCCATGGAATTTGAGCCTTCCATCTGTAGAATGGACGTAATGCCACCTACCTCATGGTGCTGCTGTGAGAATCAAGTTAGCTTTTGAATCATTTAATACATACAGTTCCAGGCATATCCTAAGTTTCAAAGAGTGGTATTTTGAAGATCATTTATGGCTGTGTTTACCTTTTTAGCTGAGAATTCCTCTTCATCTTAATACATAATCTATAGAAACTCTTTTAGGAATTTTAAAATAATATCACATCATTATTTTTGCATGACATATAAAGGTATGATTTTAAATATTTGGAAAAATGTATTAGATTATATACTTTTAATAATTGGTTAGCAAAGTTCATTTCAATAAGATGTTTAATAGAGTAATATTCATTACATACCTCTGGAGAGACAAATTGCAACTTTTTCAGTATACCAAGCTTTAAGGGAAGATAACACATTTTATTTATTCCTTAATCAGTTAAAAGATATTTGGATTGTTTCTGATTTGGGGCTATTATGAATAATGCTGTTATGAACATTCACATACAAGTTTTTGTGTGGATGTATGTTTTCTTTTCTCTTGGGTATATACCTAGGAGTAGAATTGCTGGGTCACATGGTAACTCTATGTTTAACTCTTTGAAGAACTGCCAGACTGTCTCCCAAAGTGGCTGCATCATTTCACACTTCGACCGGCAGTGTATGAAGATTCTGATTTCCCTATATCTTTGTCAATACTTATCACCTTTTTTATTATAGTCATCCTAGTGTGTGTGTGGGGGGGGGTATCTTATTATGGTTTTGACTTTCATTTCCCTGATCCTTAATGGTATAAGCATCTTTTCATGTGCTTATTGGCAAGTTGTAGATCTTTTTTGTAGAAATATATATTTCAGAACCTTTGCTCATTTTTAAATTGTGTTGTCTTTTTATTATTGAGTTGTAGGAGTTCTTTACACATTTTAGATACTAGTCCTTTTTCAGATATATAATTTGCAAAATTTTTCTCTTATTCTGTGGGTTGTCTTTTCACTTTCTTCATGGTGTCTTTTGAAACACAGAAGTTTAAATTTTGGTGAAGTTCAATTTGTCTATTTTTCTCTTTTGTTGCTTGTGCTCTTGGTGTCATATTTAAGAAACCATTGCTTCATCCAAGGTCACTAAGATTTATGCCTGCTTTCTTCTAAGCGTTTTATAGTTTTGTCTCTTACATGTAGGTCTTTGCTCCATTATGAATTATTTTTGTATATACTGTAAGGGTGAACTCCATTCTTTTGTATTTGAATACCTAGTTGTCCCAGAACCATTTGTTTTTGTTTTTGTTTTTACATAAGTTCTAGAGATCTACAAAGCCTTTGCTGAAAAAACTTTTTCTCAATTGAATTGTCTTGGCATCGTTGTCAAATATCAATGGATTTTAAATGTGGAGGTAAACTCACTGTTAAACTCCCATCATGTCCATTGGCATTGCTCAAGATGTGAATAACCTTCACCTAGCCAAATCCTATGTGTCTCTTCTACATGCTCATCAAAACCTCTCTGCAATGTTTGATACAGTCAACCATTGCTCCATTCTTGAAACACTCCCTTGTCTTCATCTTCAGGACCTCAAACTATATGGAGGCACAAACTTCCCATGCTCCAGTCCCACCTTCTCTAACAAAATACTTCCTTTTCTTCCTTTCATGAGAAAAGATGGATCTCAGGAATCTTTTGTCTATGATGCTTGCATCCCACGACACCCTTCCAAATTCTTCCCTACTCAGAATGGAATGCAGAATTTATGACCCAGACCACACCTGTTAGACATTAGTTCTAGGCTTTTGTCTTTTACACACTTATTCTTATCACCCCATGTAGAATTGTATGCCTCTTTTATTACTGCATAACAAATGACCACAAAGTTACTGCAAACCCACTTACTATCTCATAGTTCCATAGGTCAAAGGTCTGGGCACAGTGTAGCTGGATTCTCTGCTCAGAAGCTCACAGGACTAAAGTGAAGTGTCAGCTAGGCTGTGTTCTCATCTGAGTGTCAGGATTCACTTCCAGGTTCAAGTAGTTATTTTTCAGAATTCAGTTATTCGCAGTTATATGATTCAAGTCCCCACTCGCATGCTGGATGTTGGTTGATCAAGGGTAATTCTCAGCTCCTAGAAGCTGCCTAGTTCCTTGTCACATGGCCGTATATATATCTCCTCTTTACAACATGACAGCCTACCCATTCAAAGCCAGCAGCAGAATCTCTTTTAGCATTCCTCTTCCAGGAAGGATCTAGCAGTCCCTTTTAAGGACCCAGTTGATTAGGTCAGCCCTACCAGGATAATCTCCCTTTTGATTACCTCAAAGTCAACTGGTTTGACTTATTATATCTGCAAAATTAATTGTATCTGCAAAATTCCCCCAACTATTTCAGGTAATACAACCTAATCAAGGAAGTTAAATTTATCAGATTCACAGTTCTGCCCATGCTTCATGGGAAGGGGTTATTCAGAGTACACGTACAAGGAGGTGAGAGTATTGGAGGCCATCTTAGATTTCTGCCTAAACACACATACACACACACACACACACACACTCATAGTGCAGACCCCAAATATTAAAGTTAAATCTAACACATTTATAGCATTTAGTGAGCTCTCTCATTTAATCTCCATGTTACAGGCAAATGGAGAACCTTATCACCATTGTACAAATGTTGAATCCGAGGTCACAAAGCAACACCATAGAGATTAAAAAACAGAACCCATTTATTCTCCTGTCCCTAAATTTCTCTTCTCTATAGAACCACCACACTGTCATAGAGATCATCACATCCTATACTTAAAAAACGCCATCACTAAACCACCTGACATTTTGCAATGAACAAAGAGCATTTGTCAAAGGCACAATGTCATTTCATTGTCATGGCAACCTATTAGTACAGTTTTTAGCATTTCTGCTTCGAATGAGGAAATGAGTGAGTGGGGCCCTCAGCACAGCGCTTAGCACAGTAAAGAACAAATAATACAGCCTGACCAACATGGTGAAACCCCGTCTCTACTTAAAAAAAAAAAAAAATACAAAAATTAGCAGCTCATGGTGGCGGGCGACTGTAATCCTAGCTACTCAGGAGGCTGAGGCAGGAGAATCTCTTGACCCTGGGAAGCGGAGGTTGCAGTGAGCCAAGATCATGCCATTGTACTCCAGCTTGGGCAACAGAGCGAGACTCCATCTCAAAATAAAATAAAAGAACAAATAATAAACTCCCCGCTTTTGGTGCTGTTATAAATTAATTTATGGATACCATCATACGAGGTGCTATGAAGAAAATACAAAGAAACATGATCCCTGCACTAGAAGGATTTATTTGTTGATAATACATCGGGACTTGATAAATCCCATGCATTCCCAACATTAATTAGATTTGGTTTAAATAATGCCAGTCAAAAAGGGAGTTCAGCAGGGTAATAAAATCTAAACAGAACTTTGCTTTTGAAAGTCTAGTCTACGGATCAGAAAACTATATATTCCACTGGCCAAATCTGGTCTCTCACCTATTTTTATATGGCCCATGAGATAAGAATGGTTTTATGTTTCTGTGGTTGGAAAAATGTTAAAAGAAAAACATTTGGGGATTCATAAAAATTATATGAAATTCAAATTTCAGTGTCCATAAAAAATTGTATTGGAACACTGCCATGCTCATCCACTTAAATATGACCTGTAGTTGCATTTGCATTATGACAACAGGGTCAAAGATTTCTAACAGAGACCATATGACCTACAATGTCTAAAATGTTTGCTGTCTGGCCCTTTGCAAGGAAAGTTTGCCAGCCTTCGGTCTAGCCCACTTACCCTAGAGTAGAGAAGAGGGAAGGGATGAGGGTACAGAGGCAGAGTGGCAGGAACCCAACTCTTTAGCTTTGGGGGAGGAAAAGCAAAAAAGCCCCTTGGAGTCCTCAAAGACACAGGGTTTCTGAAGTCCAGGGCCAGGAAGTGGCAGAATCTCAGATGGTTCTGCTGCCTGACTGATTCCAAGCCTTGGTTTCTGCTGCTTTACGAACCTTTGTAGACAAAGGGAGCTGCCAGGAGTGAAGGCTTCCTTGGACCCAGCACTCTCGCCCTTGCTGGGTTGGACAAGAGACAATGGCTACAGTGACCTCTGAGACTGAGGAGTGGGCACCTTCCCCACTCGCCAGGTGTTTGCAAGCCCTAGTGTGATTGTGTGGTTCTGAAGAAGACAACAATGATTTGGGATGTCGCAGTGTGTGTTCTGCAAAAAGCAGAGCCTCAGACAAAAATTTGAGTGCAAGTATTTTATTTGGAAGGTGATCCCAGGAAATATAATGAGGGGTTGGGGGATGGAAGTCAAACAATAAGCAATAATTATGGAGAGTGTTACTGCTGTGGGCAATGGGCACAATCTCACTAGAGACGGCAGGATGGTGTCGCACACACCTCAGAATTGTCCCACCAGGGTGGAGACAAGGGGTATTTATCCATCAGCGTTCTCTTCTCTTTGGAAGGGAGTTTTTCTTGAGGGTAGTGACTCCCTAGTAGCTCCAACCAGCCCCTCATGGGTCAAGCAAGCTCCTGGAGCCGGAGAAGCCCTCAGGGAGAGAGCTGCGTGTGCCGGAGGCAGGAAGACTTAGGCATGAATGAGATGGTACTAAAGTTAAGGGAGGTTGAGGAGACAAGGAAATATGAGTAGGGCACCAAAAGTGTCTACTGCAGTGAGCTCCCCTTCAGCCTTGGAAAGTTAGCAGCATTGGGAGAGAACATTCTAAGTAGACTTACTTTGTTTAAAAAAATAATGATACTTCCAGCTGCTGGAGTGTGCCAGATGTTCATATGTGTGCCTTAACTTTCCTGTTAGATAGCAGACTCCTCAATGTTATGCAGAAAGACACATTCTGAATTTTTCTTAGTGGATTACTCGATAAGGAAAAAATATTAAGCAATAATTAAATATTGCTTCCTCTTTTCTTTCTCTCTGGCTATCTTCCGTTATGGAAGGTATTCACAAGAAATAGAAACAACAAAAGTCCTGAATAATCAAAAATAAGGTACTCTTGAATGATCAAAATTAATTACCAAAATCAGTGAGAGCTAACCAGCTCTGGATTATTATTTCCCATTTTAGATATTCTAGCCATTAGGACAGAAAACATGAAAGATACACAAATACTGTAATGTGTGCTATAGTTTAGTAACAATAAAACCTCTAAAGGTATGACTGCACTGTGGGCTTTGTTTAATGATTAAAAAAAAGAGAGATGGTAGCATTTCTAGTTGAAATTGAATCCAGTCAGCTTTCCAGATTTCAAAGGCTTTATAATGGAAGAAACAGTCCATAAGTGGGTCATGAACAATCTTGTCCATTAATCATCCCAAGTCTAGCAGATATGCGTGCTGGGTGCCAAGAAAACCATGAGACTCTGTCTCAAAGACAGTGTGCCTTTCTAAATTTTCTTCTTAATGTGAAAGTCTAATATTTGGATTCAGTTATATTTTTCATTTGTATGAGAAAATGGACCCCACTCTAAGAGCAAGGATAAAGCAACACGCCCAACCTTCAAGAGGCAAGAAGGATGCTTGGTAATCAGAGCCTCAGGTTTATACATTCAGCAATGCCCTCCCTGTTGATGCTCAAATACTCAAAGCTGCCACTGGAAATATAATGGGCATTTCAAACTTAACTTATTCAAATTAGAATTCCTGGTTTTTTTGTCTACTCCTTCCCAGCCTCAGGTTAAAACTCTCAGGATTATCTTTGATTAATGGCTTTCTCTTGTCCCCTTGGTATAATTGATAAGTATCATCAGCTCCTCCTGTAGCATATTTCTGAAATGGAATCACTTCTCAACACTACTGAGATAACCACCCTGGTTGTAACCAATGTCATCTCTTGCTTTGACCACTCTAACAGCTTCCTGGTTTCATTTCCATCCACCTTGAGTTCCTGCAATCCTCTCTGCACACAGTAGAAGAGTGATTTTCTTGAAGTATAAATCAGACTGATTGTGCAGCTCGTCTGTTTAAAATCCCTTAATGCTTCCCTCTGCACTAAAAATAAAGGCCAAACTCCTTTCCCAAGCCTATAAACCTTCATGTGATTCTGCCCCTGCTATTCTAGTTATCTATTGTTGCATAACAAACTATCCCAAAACTGAGTGCTTGAAGCAACAACAATTCATTATTTCTCATGGTGTTCTAGGTTGACTGGCCTCAGCTGGCTAGTTCTTCTGCTCCACTTGGTATTGACTGGGGTCGCTTGTATGGCTGTGTTTGGTTGGGAACCCTGCAGGGGCTGAAATGTGCAACATGGTTTTCCTGACACATCTGGTGCCTCAGTTGGGATGTCTGCCTGGGATGCTCGCTCCTTCTCCACATAGTCTCTCCACATTTAGTGGTCAAGTTCAAGTTTCTTTACCTGGATGCTGAATCTCAAAAGAGCAACAGAGGAAGCTGCCAGAATCGATTCTTAAAGCTTAGGCCACCACATTCCATTGGTCTATGCTATTGGTCAAATTAAGTCATAAGGTCAGCCCAGACTCAAAGGGGAGGGAAGAGAGACCCACCTCTTGATTGAAAGAAGGATATTAATATACAAGAATGGGAGAGATTTGGGGCAGCCACTTTGGAAATAACCTTCCATACCTACCTGCCTCTCCAATCTAGTTTCATATCAATCTACCCCAGTCGCACTGTGCATCTTTGGCATTCCAAAAGGTGCTGAGATAGCAAGTGCTAGTGTTTCCCACAATGTCCTTCCACCCATCATCTTCCAGAATAGAACTGAATATCAGCTACGTTCATGGCTTCCCAGAATATATACTACATTTCCTAGGCTCCCTTGAAGCCAGGTATAAACATATGACCATATGATTCCATTCTGAGCAATGGAATAGTGTCCAGTGGAAGCCTTGGTGAACCCTCCTTAGGAGACAGCAGTGACCTATCTGTTGACCTCTTCCTCCTGTACCCTGTGCTCTTCGATGCTGATTGGACCTATAGGGACATGGAGAATGAATGTCTTGCCAAGCTGAAGAAGCCTCAGTCTCTGAGCCCACAGGATGGCCAACCAGCCCTGGAACAATGATCCCAGGATGTTTCTTTGAAGGAAATAGACTGCTAGCATGTTTAAGCTACAGTTAGAAGGTGTTTTTCATCTTTCACAGTCACTTAATCCTTACTGCTGGGCGTTTGCAGTGGAGGGAATAGCAAGAGCAAAGGGCCCAGGGCTGGAGAGCATCCAGAATGGGAGCAGAGCCAAGGGGCTGAGTGACTGCAGAAGAGGCAAGGGTGGCCAAATCATGTGGAGCCTGATGGACATGGCTTTTCCATCAGGGTGAAATGGGAAACAATTACAGAGTTTCAAAGAAGGACTGACAAAGCCTTACCTACACTGTAGAATCCCTCTTGATCCCTTGTGCAGAATTGGCCATGGCAGCACCATGGCAGAAGGAGGGGCTGATTAGGAGGTACTTGTCTAGATGAGAGAGAGTAGTGGCATAGACCAGGGTGAGGGCAATGAAGATAGTGAGGAGTGGTCAGATCATGTGTCTAGTCTGAAGGGAGAGATGCTAGGATTTGCTGATAGATTAGATGGGATTTGGGCTATGATGGAATGGGAGGATCAGTGATGGTCCACAAGCTTTTGGTCTGAGCAACTCCCAGCTACTTGGGAGGATTGCTTAAGCCCAGTAGTTCAAGGTTACAATTATCTATGACCATGCGACTGCACTCCAGCATGGGTGACACAGCAAGACCCTGCCTCTAAAAGAGCGCTTTGCTCTTGCTGTTCCCTCCACTGGAAATGCCCAGCAGTAAGGATTAAGTGGCTGTAAAAGAAGAAAAACACCTTCTAACTGTAGCTTAAATGCATTAGCAGTCTATTTCCTTCAAAGAAACATCCTGGGATCATTGTTCCAGGGCTGGTTGGCCATCCTGTGGGCTCAGAGACTGAGGCTTCTTCAGCATGGCACAACGTTCATTCTCCATGTCCCTGTAGGTCCATTAAGGTTAACTGTTGCTAACTATAATGGAGTAGGTTGAGAAGAAGCAGGGTGTTTTTTTGTTTTATTTTTTTGTTGTTGTTTTTTGGTTTTTTTCAGGGGTGAGACATTTGGAGTTTGGTTTTGAACATTGTATTAGCCAGAGTTCTGGAGAAACAGAACCAACAGAATGTGGAAAGAGAAAGAGAGAAGTTTATTTTTAGGAATTGGCTCACACAGTTATAGAGGCTGGCAATTTCAAAATCGGCAAGAAAGCAGGAGTCTGGAGACCCAGGGAAGAGTTGATTTTACAGCTTGAGTCTGAAGGCAGCCTGGAGAAGAATCCGCACTTTCTCAAAGGACCTGAATCTTTTCTCTTACTGTTTTCAATTGATTGGATGAGGCCAACCCGTATTATGGAGGGTAATCTGCTTTATTCAAAGTCTACTGATTTAAATGTTAATCACGCCTCATACCTTCAGGCAATATCGAACCTGGTGTTTCACCAAACCTCTGAGCACCATAACCTACCCAAGCTGACAGACAAAATTTACCATTAAGGCTGGGCATAGTGGCTCACACCTATAATCCCAGTGATCTGGGAGGCTGAGGCAGGAGGATCACTTGAGCCCAGGAGTTTTGAGACCAGACTGGCCAGCACAGTGAGACCCTGTCCGTGTTTTTTTTTTAGCACTGGTTGTGGTGTTGTGTGTCTGTAGACCCAGCTACTTGCAAGGATTACCTAAGCCCAGTAGCTCAAGGTTACAATGAGCTATAACCATGCATCTGCACTCCAGCCTGGGTGACAGAGCAAGACCCTGTCTCTAAAAAGAAAAAAAAAAAAACCATTGTGGACATGTTTATTTATAAATGGTTTTATATAACCCAGTAGAGATATTGAGTAGGTATTTGGCAAACATTTGAGATTGTGAACATATTCATTTTGTTTAAAGAAACAAAACTGAATGACACAGTCAACTGAGTGAGTGTAGAACGTGGAATCTTCCAGATCCTCCCACTTTTTTGTGTGTGTTCTGACTGTCCTGTGACCTGGCCAGCTGCATGTTTAATCCCTGAAGGCTTAAATTCAAACTGGGGCCTTGAACATTTCCATGCACCGATAAACTTGTTTGCATTGTTGCCCAAAACTCTAAAAGGTCAAACATATTGTTAAACACATCGAAACTAGCCCTTGCCCTGAGCCAAATTCCTTAAACTTCCACATAAACTTCATAACCCAACCCCCTCACTGGAGACATATCTGGGTAAAACATCCCTTGTATTACTGTCCCTCATAAGGAAGCTGTAGCACCCTCCCTATATAAATTCCTCTAAGAAACTCTTTGGAAATCAGCCTGGTATTTCGTGCTTTTTTGGAATCCCTACTGGCCCCATCTCAGAACACTCTGAGGCAGTCCCTTGTGGGAACTCTCCTGCCACCACTTTTGAGGCAAGTCTAGCTGCAGATTCAGCCAGATGGAACAGTAGGAAGAGACAAAAAGACATTTGAGGGTTGGCATTTCAATCTTAAGAGTTAGCACAGGCCAGGCATGGTGGCTCACACCTGTAATCCTAGCACTTCGGGAAACCAAGGTGGGAGGATCGCTTGAGCCCAGGAATTTGAGATCAGTCTGGCCAACATAGGAAGACCCTGTGTCTACAAAAATAAAACAAAACAAAAAACTACTAGCCAGGTGTGGTGGCACATGCCTTGTACTCCCGGCTACTTGGAAGACTGAGATGGGAGGATCACTTGAGCCTGTGAAGTGGAGGCTGCAGTGAGCTGTAATTGCACCATTGCACTCCAGCTTGGATAGCAGAGAAAGTCCTGTCTCAAGAAAAAAAAAAAAAGGTAATCACAAACGAGGAAGAGTCGCAAAAGGGAACTGTGAGGAAACCAGTGATTCATGAGAAATACAAGAGAGTGAACTGTTCTGGAAGCCAATGAGCAAAGGACCTTGATAAGGAAATAATCAACGGTGTCAAATTTGGCTAAGTCAAGTACAACCTGAGAATTTGTAATTAAATTTGGCATCTTGGAAACCTGAAAAACCTCATGTATCAGTTTAGGTTGAACCCACGGAGAAGCAAAACCAGTAGGAGATATCAGTTAAGAGATTTACTGCATGGAACTGGCTTATGTGATTATGGGGGAATAAGTGGATAAGTCCAAATTCCATAGGCATTAGGAAGGACAGGCTGAGACTCTCAGGCTTCTGTTCACAGGCAGATTGTTTTTTTCTCCAGAGACTCCACAGCTCTGCCCTTAAGAACTTCAACTGATTGCATGAGGTCCACCAGATAAAATATCTCCCTTGCTTAAAGTCAATTGATAATAGACTTTAATAACAGCTGCAAAATGTCTTCACAGCAGCACCCAAATTACGGTTTGATTTAATAAAATTTCCTAACCAAGTTGACACATCAAAGACCATCACACCTCAACAAGACCAACTTGAGTGGGTCCCAATTGAAGTGGGCTCAAAAGAATGGGGAGAAAACATGGAGATAGTGCTTGTAGACAGTTATTTCAAAAAGTCATGCTATGAAGAGAAGCAGAGAAATGAATTGGTGACTGGAAGGTAATTGGATCATGGGTTAAATGGCTGAGGTAGAATTGAAGAGAAGACCATTAGTGGGGAGGAGCTTGAGGGACTGGAATTGGTGGGGTTAGAAAGCCACAGTTATGGATATTGAAACCACCAAGAGGAGGAAGAGGAGAAGGAGCATCACAGAGACTGATCTTGAGTTGATAGCTAACATAGTCAGAGAATGGGGCGTCACCCTTTGTTGGGATGGGAGTAACAGTACATGGTTGAATGAGAAAAGGTAGTGGAGTTACAGTCTGATGACATCAGATGTGAAGCTGGGAGAGAGGGGGCTGTCTTAGGGGGAAAATAAAACAGTAGTCTGGGAAAACAACAATGAAGATGAAAGGAGACACACACCCTTCAGACCCAGTGGCACTAAAGTTTGGGAGGTTACAGCTCCCTCTTGAAAGGGCTGCACAGAAAGCAGTGTCCCTTCATAGAATATCCTGATCTGAGTTAGAGCAAGCAAGGGAGAGGGATTTGCAGAGAAGAGGTTGTAGATTTCAGGAATTTTGCTGATGACTGTTCATGAGTTCCAGAAGATAAGTGGGGTAGGAGATGACATTCTTATGGGGGCTTTCAGAGCTATATAAGGAGGAGCTGAGGGCCTGTGCTCATGGAGGTCCCTGACAGGGTAGGGATAAAGGACACAGGAGAATAGCATGGATAGTTTCTAGATGGGTGGTAGTGATGCTGTGGGTGCTGAGGAGCAGACAGGAGCAGGGAGAGTCTTGGCAGCAGCACAATCAGTTCTAGGCCCTGTTTTCCCTTTCACTAATGGGGATATAAAAGCTGGGAGTAGGGGAGTTGTGTCCCAGCACTTAATCTTCCAGGCCTCAGTTTCCTTATGGGAACAGTAATCTAAGTATTGGGGTACCATGGAGACATTGTCCTTAAAAGAACCTGGTATAGACAAAAGTGAGTATATTTGTTCTCTTTCAGTCTTAAAGAACAAGAGGACATCTTAGACACAAGGAAAAGTGTTTGCTTTCCCCAGACTTAGGAAGCTATAGAAAAAATTCCTGCACTCTGCTTATTGCACATCATAATGAGGAAATGAAAAGCCCCTTGCTGCCCTCCTCCCTTCGTGGTCTCCATGCCTCATCTGAGCATATGCACCAAGGCTGAGTGTACAGCAGCACCTGAGCTGAGATGACTGATAGCCTCCCCCCAGGCCAGCAGTTCCTAAAGTGTGGTCCTTGGACCTGCAGTATCAGAGTCACCTTGGAACCTATTAGAAATGCAAGTTCTCTTGCTGCACTCCAGTCCTATGGAATCAGAATCGCTGGGGAAGGAGCCCAACAATGTGCTTTAACAAACCCTGCAGGCGATTCTCGTACTCATTCAAGGTTGAGAATCACTGCTTTAGACACAACACACATTCTGGTCACACAGAATAACCTCCAGTTCTCCTGCATTTTCATACTTTTATATCCCTGGACTTTGATGCTTGAAGATCCTCTCCTGCAGTGGATCTGCCTCCCACACCCTTCTAGACCAGCTTGGTCATCACCTCCCCTGAAAGGCCCTTCCCAGCCAGGCTGAGGGAGACACGCTCTTCTCTGCATGCAGACAAAAATTCCTACCATCTTCTACTTGAGCACTTATTATATTGTTTCATAACTGTTTACTTGATCTCACTTCTTGAAGACGTGGATTTTATCCTCCCATATTTAACATTTTAAATGCCTATTATGTTTTAAGGCACTGGAGAATAAGAACTTTTTTAAAAAAAAGATTGAGATCTTTATTCTAGTTAGAAGAACCAGACAAAGAATAATGTAAATGAATGTATTTCATCAGTTCTTACTCTGAATGGGTCCTGATCGATGGCATGCCATGGTTTCATTGGCAGTAAGTTTTGCTTTTGTAATAGTACATAAAATAATGGTGTGGTTTACAATAATATGGAACCTTAAATTTGATGAAATGCAGACTGTTAAGAAAGCAATATGTTGTAAGGAGAAAAACAAAGCCTGGACCAAGGGTGGGGGTGGAGAGAGGGTATCATTTGAAACAGGATGTCCAGGAGAGGTTTCCCTGAGAGGGTCCCATTTGAAGACAGACCTGAGTAAGGCAAGTGAGGAGTCCTAGGGATACAGAGGAGAGTAAGGGTGTGGGAAGAGCATTCAAGATAGAAGGAACAATAAGGACAAAGGTCTAAGGGTAAGAAAAATGGTATGTGTCTTGTTCATGTGTTTATAACAGAGCTTGGAACAGTGTCTGATAAATACCCATAAATGTTTCTGTAACAGACCTCAACCATTGGTAATGTAGGGATACTTTTAGAACAGAATGATTACAATGTATTTCAACTTTATGCACGTGCTGGCATTAGTGACTCCTGGAAATAACAAAGCAATGTGATAGAGAAGCATAAATTCAGGAAATACTATTTTGCATCTGTGGTGTTGCAGGCCTTATGACAGGTGTTGGGGATACAGAAATATATTAAATATGGTCCTTGCCCTCAAGGAGTTCTCAACTAGTAGGAAACACAGAAAAATGACCACAATATAAAACTATAAAGGTACAGTCACAGTTGTATGAAATGTATTGGTGTAGCCACATAAGAAGGAATAATATCTGTGTTTATTTATACTCCTGTCAAGCTCTATTTCAAATTTCATTCTCTTGGAAGGAAGTAATGAGCAGTCTGTTAGCAGTAATTGGGTTGGACTGTTTGTCTCTGAGAATTACATCTACCATATGGTTTCCAATCTTGATCTTTTATCAAATCTCCAATTGCCAAGGTACTTTAGATTCCAGGTCATACATAGGACATTCTTAAGAAATGGGATATAAAACATGGCCTAAAGATTACATATTTTGCTACTAATATCATTTTTAAAATAATAATGCATCAAAGCACCTGAATGCTAGGACAAGATGCCCAACAAATGCAAATTGCTACTCTGTTGCGACTTGTGACACTTACAAACTCATAAAATGGATTTCCTCTGTCATCTTTTTTTTTTTTTTTTTCTTTTTCTTTTTGAGATGGAGTGTCTCACTGTCACCCAGGCTGGAGTGCAGTGGCATGATCTCTGCTCACTGCGACCTCCACCTCCCAAGTTCAAGCAATTCTCCTGCCTCAGCCTCCTGAGTAGCTGGGATTACAGGCATCCGCCACCAGTCCTGGCTAATTTTTTTGTATTTTTAGTAGAGACTAGGTTTCACTTTGTTGGCCAGGCTGGTCTTGAACTCTTGACCCCTTGATCCGCCCACCTGGGCCTCCCGAAGTGCTGGGATTACAGGCGTGAGCCACTGCACCCAGCCTCCTCCATCATCTTTTAAAAGATGTGGAAGGTGAGCTGATTCCTAGCTGGCTTTAAGTGCAGCTGAGTCAAGTAATCAAAGTCCTATGGCCCTGATTTCTCTCTCTTAGTTCTGATCTTCTCTATGTTACTGGAAACTTTGTTTCCTCGTGGTGGAAACTCATGAAATAAAGTCTCCTTTTCTAAATGTACAGATCTTGTGATTTTTCCATTAACCCTCACTGCGTATTTGTTCTTGATTAGATGTTGAAAAAAATATTTTGGATATATTTGGTTAATGAAAGTACATTATTAAAATTAATTTTACCTGTTTCTTTTTTTACTTTTTAAAATGTACCTACCAGAATATTTTAAATTATGTTAAATTATGTGTGTGTTTCACATTGTATTTCTAAGGGACAGTGTTGCCATTGAGATTCTTGAGATACTCTGAGTCAACCATTCATTTTTCCACCCTGGTTCTCAAAGTGTGGTCCCCTCTGACTTGAAGCATCAGCATTACTTAGGAACTTGTTAGATATACACATACACCACCACACCTCAAACCTACAGAATCAGCATCTCCGGGTGGGATCAGAGCTGAGCACATCCTTCACACTAGTGCTTCTGAAACTGATGGACCTGGAATGGGATTACTGGACTTGGCAAAATTAACCTCTGCAAGAGGATCAGGTTTACTGAATTGCAAAGCAATTTAAAATACTGGTTTTTGTGCTAAAAAGTGTTCAAAACTAGACAAGAATACTGAAGCAAAGCAAGCTGTTATGCTCTGGAAGAGGACTTCTTGCCTTGGCGAGGGGTTTGGGTGATAGGGTGAGATAAATAAGTAATCAGGCCCTCTACCATTTAATTTAAAATGAGAGATTGGGGGATTTGACCTTATAAACTAGTATTTATTGAATTCAATTTTAAGCATTTGATTCTAAATCCTCACAAACACCCTTTGTGGTGGGCACTATTATCAACTTCATTTTATGGGTAAGGAAACTGAGGCACAGCAAAGTTAATTAGCCATACTTGGCTAATTAAGTATTGTTCAAGGCCATGCTTGCTGAAGTCAGAATGAATCAGGCTACAGAGAGCAGTGGGCTTAACACTACACATATTGTCTTACCCAGGCCTTATCTTAGCTAATCTAACTAATCTGTAAAGTGGGTATTTCTACACTAGTCATTCCTGGCGGTCATTAAAATCACCTGGAGACACCTAAAACACACACTGCTGCCTAGGCTCCACCAAACTAGAGATTCTGATTCCATTGGTCTGAAGTGCATTCAGGAGTGCATAAGACCCCCCCAGGACCTCCAGAATAGTTCCCTCGTGACAGATGATGAAGAGGAGCCTGGGAGGAACAGGGTTGAACAGGTTGTCAATGGCTAAACTCAGGTTCTGTAAATGAGGCAAAGGCTTCTCCAACCGGACTGTGCCCAGTCCTTGGCTATCTCTCAGATGCAGGTTCCTATGCAGTAGGGCTAGGTGAGGCCTGCAATCCTGCAGTCTCCAGGGGACAGTGATGTTACTGGTCTCAGAACCAGCTTTGGGTTTTGGGCAGCACTTTGCCAGATGCCCTGAACCATGTGGTGTTTCCTGGCCCGCTAGAGAGCTGCGGCTTTCCTGACAGTCTGGTCCGTGAGAGCCTATTCTGCTGAGGTGCACCCAGATTTGGGATTCTTTAAGATCCCAGGTTTGAGATCTGTTCAGTGCTCTCCAAGACCCCACCAAGGAGGAAGGCCTTGGAGCGCAGTCCAAGTTCCACTTCTTGAGATGGAGAAAGATTCTGGGAAGCTGAAAGGAAAAAACTCTTAGTTACTGCCCAGAAGCAGGAATCCCCGCATCACCACCCTTCTCCAGTCCGTCTGCTCACCGCTCACCCAAACTTAGCCTCGGACTTCCCACTCTTCTCATTCCCTCTGACTCCCGCTTGAGCCCCGGGGCGGGGTGTCAGGACAGGGACGTGCAGCCTCTCCTTCCCAGGGGATACACGACTTTCTTCGTCTTGTTGGAGGGTCAGACAGAAGGAATTCAAGCATTTCGATGCGCATTTCCCACGCACCCTTCTACAACCCTCCCTCACCACTGCCCCGACTTTCAACACCTGTTCTGCCTCCTTGCTCCAAACTGGTTGCTGTGGCACGGGGTTGGCCCTTAGCTTCGCAGTGCCCCGAGGCTCAGGGCGAGCACCGGACCAGAGCCCAAGTTCTCAGTCCACGGGGAGATGCGGACTTTAGGTGGACCCGGAATGGAAGGAAGGTTTTTGCGGCCCGCTTGCCCCCAGGGCTCTTTCCAGGAATTGGAAGGGCGAGTCCTTTGCTTCCGCAGCCTCCGGTGGGAAAAGATGCCACGTGTCGCAGTGCGGGCGGACTCAGAGGCCCCAGGCGCCCCCGGGAACTGCCACTGCACTCAGGGCCCGGGCGCGGTCCATGGCGACCAGGGGCGCGGCGCCTGTGCTCAGACCATAAAATGTAAAAACGGATCATAACCTCGCGATGAGGGGAAATTAGGTTTTTTTCCTCTAAGAAATGTGTCCTTCCCTAACCAAAATTCGGCACCTAGGGCCGCCTACCCCTCTGTCCCTGAGCCCACCCTCTCCCTGCCGGTACAGCCATCCCAGGTTTCGGCCCATCAAGTCGGGAAATGAGATGATCCATCAGCGCCGGGCCCCCGGGAGCTGCAGCTGGCCCCAAGTGCGTGGCCGGAGGCGTCCCCCATCTGCGCGCGTCTCCAGAGTCACCCGGGAATAACTGCCCCACCGCCGCCGCCGCCAGGGCTCCCGACCTCCGCGCGACCCGTGTTAGCTCGCTTTGCCTGCTGTGGCTTTGCTGCTCCGGGCTTTAAGGCTGGGCTGGCTTGGGTTGAGACTCCCGAGGCTGCAGGCGAGGCGTTGGCTATAAACTTCCATAGACCCTGCGGTTTCGCTGAAGAAGAGGAAAAACATTGGCCCCGGAGAATTAGATAATCCTGGAAAGGAAATAGATTTGGGCCTAGAGCCTGCGGGGTTAGGTGCCCAAGCGGGGCTGCTGGGCCAAGGGACACCTCTGGTGGACAGCAGAGGCCTGGGGGATCTCACAAGCTGGGGCAAGACTGGGGCACCCCTAAATCTGCTTTTAAGTTGAAACAACCCTAATGGTCACCTTGGAGAAAAAAGTAACCGAACGGGGTGTTTTCATACTCTTATTTTGAGGGACTGTTGAAAAAATCCCCACGGCGTTTATCAGGTGTGGGGCTTCCCAGAGTTCGTATCTGGCCCTCACTGGACCAGGGGAGAGAGGCCGGGGACAGGCCACCCTTAAGCGCAGCCAGACACGGGGTCTTAACCTCCCGCTGAGGCGTCGGCAGCGCACCTGGAGGGCTGCTGGACCGGGACATGCGGGGGTGCGCACCGGAGTTCCCAAGCAGCCTCAGCAGCGGAGACCTTCCCCGGGGGGCGGGCCTGCGGTTTGTCTCGCCTTTAGGCGGAAGACTGTAGTTTTCTTCCAGTTCCGATCTAGGGTGGAGAAGTCCTTTCTCCTGCGCCCTCATGCCCAGATTGGGGAATGAGAGGACAGCAGAAAAAAAGTCCTAACCTAGCCCAGAGCCTCCGGCAGCTTTGGGCGCCTGGAGGGGTTGGAGGTAGGAGGAGGTGTGAATTTCAGTACCTCTTCTCTGGGCACAGAGCTTAGCTTAGCGAATAGGGACCCTACAGAGGGAACACCAATGAGTCAGTCCACCTTCTCTCCTGGTCCTGGGGCCCGAACCCATTCGTTTCCAGGGCTGGCGCCAGCCCCGCGCGGAGATACTGCTTCCTCTGGGTACGCGCCTGGGCTCTCTCCGCGCCGTTGGAGCCTAGTTGGCAGTCTCTGCTTCGATCTTCTCTGAGCGAGCAGAATCTATTGTCTGTTTGGAAAATCTCGTACAGGTCCTGGGGTTGTCCCAGGACCAAATTGCAGCAAGGATCCCCGCGCCCCCCTGGCCCTGGAACGCAACATCCTCCCCATTTTACCCGGAGGCTAGACTGTTGGGGCTTGTCGGGGGAGTTTCCCTCGGCACGGATATTGTGCTGGCGGTTTAGAAAAGAAAAAGAAAAAGAGAAGCGAAGCCTCTGTAACCTGGTCTCCTCCCTCTCCTCTGTTTAATACCCTGCCTCTCCTAGTAGTCTCCAGGCTTTTCTCTGGACAGGGTAGGGACCCGAGAAGCCCGCGGCCAGTGATCACCAGGGTCTGTCTCATCGCCCATCCTCCCCGCCCCAGAACAAGGTTGGTAGAGGCTTCCTGGGGCATAAGAGCTCCAAAGAAAGTCTCAGAGGAGCCAAGACACGCTAACTTTCGTCCCCGTTTAAAATTGTCAGATAGACAAGTAAAAACGGTAACTAACTAAGGGAACAATGGACTCTTGTGACATATGTAACTCTTCTAGGTAACCGAACACTAAAGACCCCGTGGTTCCTGTCGCCATAGCCCGAACATACTCAGCTCCAGCCCCTGGACTGACCTCTCTCCCTGAGCTTTGGAGCCGGTGTGGACCTTGCCTTTGTAAGTAGACTTGAGTTTTATCATCCACCGCTATACCCGGAGCAGCTGCTCGAATGTGCCAAAGAACTCAACTCCGGTGCAAAGCGCTGACGTCTTTCCTAGGCTGAGGACATCGCTAGGCAGGGGTGCAGGCAGCGAAGCGCCCAACAGTAGAGTGCATCTTACTTCCTGGGGCAGAAGCTGTCAAGTCTGGAGTCCGCAGTGCGCTCCCGTGCCAGCCCAAGGATACTGAGCCACGAGCAACCAGGCCAACCTACCACCGCGCCGTCCAAAGGTAACGCCACAGACCATGGTCCATGTGTCCTGAGCAACGCACAGGACATGTTCTTCTTGCATGTTCAGATATTAAATTTTAATAATGAAATTCCGAGCACCCACCCACATCATCCAAAGGATATTGCTCAGATGACTTCCCTATTAAGATCACTCAGAAGCTTGGGGCATGTAGTCCTGGAGCGATCCTTTAGGAAAGATATATCGAAGACCAGAGAAGTGAAACCACTCCTTCCAGATGTTGTCGCTAATAGAGTAATACAGTCATAACTAACATATCGCTTCTTAGACTCCCATCCCATTCACCTTTCCAATACACGCTCCCCTTTCGACTACCTTGTTACTAAAACATCTTGCTACGCTTTCACAATGAGAGAGAGAGAGAGAGAGAGAGAGAGAGAGAGAGAGAGAGTCCTAAACTTACATCAGAGCACCCCAGGGAATTCCAGGACTCCAGCTACAATGCCAGCAAAGCTTCAATAGGAGACAGTGGACTCTGGACTCCACTCTCAGCCTCCTTCCCAAAGGCCATTAATATAAATTTTCCTTAGTTCCAAACACATCTTCAAGTTAATATGCAGATAACTTCAGATAGACAATTAAAAGAGTAACTTGGCTGGTCGCGGTGGCTTACACCTGTAATTCCAGCACTTTGGGAGGCCGAGGCAGGCAGATCATGAGGTCAGGAGTTCGAGACCTGCCTGGCCAACATAGTGAAATCCAGTCTCTACTAAAAATACAAAAAATTAGCCAGTCATGGTGGCACACACCTGTAGTCCCAGCTACTCAGGAAGTTTGAGGCAGGAGAATACTTTGAATCCAGGAGGCAGAGGTTGCAGTGAGTAAAGATTGTGCCACTACACTCTAGCCTGGGTGACAGTGAGAATCTCAGAGAGAGAGAGAGAGAGAGAGAGAGATAAACTAATCAAGGGAACAATTAACTCCTGTGATATCTCAGAGATTTTTAGGGTACTGCTTTGTCACAGAATTCAGGTAGCAAAATATGTTAAATGAGCCACAGCTTGTCTAACCTTAGGCCTATTGTGACATATGCTATTTCTTGGAGAACAGACTTATTAAAGATTTTTTAAAATCCTCAAATGAGTTTTAATTCAACCTTACAGAAAGGTCCCCTGCCCATAAGTTAACAAGGTTTTGCTCACTGCTGAGATAGCAGAGTGAATTGTGTATCACTGAGCAAAAATGTAAGACTGACCAAAACAGTTAACTAATCACGGATTCAAAAGACAAAAATGATTTATTTGCTACTGAAATTTTGAGGAATGATTACCTGGCCCCTCACCATTTACTTATCCAGGGTTTACTGTAAGGATGCTGTTCTCTATATTCCCCC
Source organism: Piliocolobus tephrosceles (assembly GCF_002776525.5). Classification (NCBI taxonomy): domain Eukaryota; kingdom Metazoa; phylum Chordata; class Mammalia; order Primates; family Cercopithecidae; genus Piliocolobus; species Piliocolobus tephrosceles. Next base: position 52,634,586 of record NC_045453.1, on the reverse strand, counting down.
ATGCTGAAGGCAATTCTTCTAAATGAACTCATAAATGATATGTTTTTCAGGACTTAGTGTGAACATAGCCAATAAAAAGGTCATCATTCTGGTGGTTTGTTTCCTCTACTGGTTACCCTTATTGCAGAAATAACCATTGTTTCATTAGAGTAGATGCGGGAGACACCAAAGAAGCACTAGGATGAGGGAAATTATACCAAGGGCATGCAGACTGAGTGCATTGGAGCCTAAACTCAATTTTCCTATACTTCCCAAAGATTCTAGAGCTTAGCAATGTATGCGCAAAATATTCTGGTGCATACATTGCTCATGCAGACACTTATTTTTGTACTCTTTGCTCTGGATCTAAACCCTTGTGGGATAGAAACTGAAAAATAATTCTTGTGCATACATTTATTTTTCAGTTTCTATCCCACAAGGGTTTAGATCCTAGAAAGCATTGCAAAGGTCTTCGAAGGCAATGATTAAATGAAATAATTGTTCTATGAGAAACAGAACACAAGAAAAGGTTTTGGTGAGTAGAAAGTCTGGCTTAACAGCTGTGTGCATCTTGCTTGTGTAAATTATTTCTGCTTCTGTTATTCGGGTGTGCTTCCATTGTCTGCGTGTGGGTTGCAGAGGGATGGCTTGGTGTCTGTGGGGACAACAGAGCAAGGAGTACATTTTTACACTTTAATGTAAAGTGGACTGAAATGCCAGTAAACCAAATTTCAGCTGCAACAAAGCCCAGCCTTTTCCTTTTGACGCTCATGAATATGCCTTTCTTACTAGTATTGTTCACTAATTTTCGTAATTTTGTTTCTTGATTCACAAAAACAAGTCAATTGCTTGCACAACCAAATATAAAAAGATGCCTCTAACAACTTGAAAAGTCTAATTTTATTTAGAATAAATTTTGCATACGCCATTCTTTTACATATGCCATATGTGTGTAAATTATCAAATAAGGAAATGAAATAGGGGTTCTATAGTACATAAGGCATTGTGAATTTAGGGCCTAATTTGCTTTTTATTGCAAATGGATAAATATGGATGGATGAAGAGTTACATCTTTGCATTGATTCCCTATTCAATAGATATTTCTTCTATCTGCATCCTTCCTTCCATCCTACATCAGTTTGTCAACTTCTTTCAAGACTCATCTTCTCCAAGAGGCCTTTTTTGGTCAATTTCTACCACTCTCCCACCTGGGATGCCTGTCTTACTTTTTTCCCCTAAACATTTATGCAGACACTGTGCCAGGCTAACTGGCATCTTTATGTAAATTCTTATTTTTTCTCATCCAAATTGAAAGTTCTAGACAGGGGCCTCTTCTTGCACTTTTATAAAGCAGCAACCACTCAATGGCATGAGATTCATAAAGGCTAATTCAGTAAGTATCTATATGAATGGAAAAACAGCCTTTGAAGGACCTAGAGGATCTAGAGGAGATCCCAAATCCAGTGTATTTAGGTCACATTGCACCGTAACAGTTTCTATTGACCACCAACAGCAATAATAAAATTTGACACAGTCACCACCTATGCAGGTGTACATATTTATGTCAATTTCTCCTACCATCTTTTAGATTAGAGAAATGAAAAATAGAACAAATTCTGGGAAACATTGTTAATATATTAAAATGCAATTTAATGATAAATTTTGCTCCTTAATCACCTCTTTGCTTATTTTAGAGAACCAAAGACTTTTTTCAGAATGATTAGAAAGATATTTAATTCATGTAAGTGAAAGTTGTAGGTATAATGACCCAACTCCTATTGCAATGTATCACAGTGGATAAGATGATAAATTAATGGGCATTTGTTAGCCATGTTTAAGATTAAATGTTAAAAAGTCATTGAACTGATTGTGCTTTGCAAATAATCCTCCCCCAAAAAAGGGTTAAAATTGCTTCCTTTCGTTTTTCAACTCATTTGAGTACTCTAGGGTACACTCTCCAGTGTCAACAAAGAGATCATTTATATCAGGTATAATTTTCAAAGGAACAACCATCTGATCTGTAAATCAACTACAACATTTTAGGATCAATGACCAATGCTACTACTCATGTAATCTTTTATCATTAAGGCAGATAACAATTAATTCAGTTGATCTTTTAGCAACTTATGTAATGAAGATATCTGCAAAAACATGTCGCAAGAGAAATTGTCATAATCTCTTATAGGTATCTCTCTTACTTGTGTAATGATAAATATCTTTTGGTTTTCAAAACATCAAGCATACCGGAAGTAGTACATATTCGGTTAATGTTTACAGATCTATTTGTAATTTGTTTAGAATGCTTTTATATTCATTGGCCCATTTGGTCTAACTAGCCATCCTCTGCATCCTCTGAGTTATTTTACCAATTTTACAGGTGAGAAAAAATAAAATCTTTAGAAGATCACAAAAGTAATAAGTAGTGAATCCTGAACTGAAATCTACTAATTTCTGTCCTCGTAAAATACTGGAGAGAGAGAGAGAGAGGGAGAGAATAAATACTTCATTACATGTTTCATTGTTTTCCAGTTTGACATTACTGCAGGAAAATAAGTGATTAATAATAATTACTAACATGAAAAAATGTAACACATACAAATGTTATATCTTCCACTTTCAACTGATAAGAATTGACCTTATATCAATCTTCTGTATAAAATCATTTCTGTTAAGTTCTCCTGTAAAATTTGCACCAATTCTTCTATATATAATCATCTTTGTAAAGCTCTTGAGAAATGTTTGGATGAAACACTGAAATACAAACATGAAAGTCAAAATGTCAAAATATAGTATCAATTTTAATATTACTTTATAATTTGAATTGCTAGTGATCTAATGATTGATATAGGAATATGTTTGAAAGCCAAAGCATTATATAGATACTTTGTGGCAGATATGTTAGAAAGAATGTGATTATATTTAAAACAGCATTCTATAAATTTCAAGAATGTGGATTAATGATAGAGATTTCAGGTTTCAGATTATTATTTGATATTGAATAAAGATTTTTATGGAAATCAAAATATGGAGTAAAAATATTATGTAAGGAGAAATGAAGATAATCTTTACAGAGTTAAAGCATGTGATTTTTGTATTTTAATTCTAACTGACCATGTGATATTTGGGAAGGTCATTTAATTGAGTTGAGCCTCAGTTTTGGGGTATGTAAAACCACAGTAACTCGTATCTTTCCTTGCCTACCTTCTAAGATTGGAGAGAATCAAATTAGATAATGCAGGTGAAATACTTTGCAATTTCCCCTTTAATATGACATTGTTTTATAACATTATATTACTAATACAACATTTATTTGCATCATGAAATATCTTCTAAAGCATAAAATATTTGGACATCACTACAATTGATGAGGACTGCATGTGTATTTTTCAAAGCTGTATTCTGATTCATAGAGCAAAAATAAAAAATAAGCAAGCTACCAAATATGTAAATATAGGAATTATCCCAGTAATATTTGTTTTTCTGTTCCACTAGAGGCTTTAGAGTAGTATCAGTGTGTGTTTTTCTTACATAACCATGTGACATTATCTAGGGCATAATTCTAAAATTTCTGTCCTAAGAGATACTAGATAACTCTCAAAAACTTCTGATTTGCTTGCATCCCTTCTTGGCAGAGTGGTCACAGTATAATGCGAGAGGATAGGTGATCCCAGAGGTCAGAGTCCTCATGCTCCCGGGAGCAAAATTCACAGGAAAATAAGCCCACATAGAGCTACTGCATTGTCTGATGGCCTCTTTTGAGGAGGCGTCAATTTTACTTTAAACCCGTGAGCTCATTGAGAGCAAAGGAGAGAAAGGGATGTCTCCAAATTCAGGAAACTGTTGCCATAGCATTTTCTCTTCCCTATTCCTACATAGCCCTCCTCCCTCAAAGCAGCAACAATTTTTGCTCCACCGTTTTCTTCCAGGAACCAGATGCATTTTCAGAAGACAGTACTCCAGTGGTGTGGTATCTACACCACGTAATAACTGTACCTGGTAAGGAGATTTAGTAAGTCTGAGGGTGGTGTTAAGTTTCTCAGAACAGACGCATATTTGCGGATGCAATTGCAGAACAGGAAACAGAACCAGGGAGAATTTTGGGTACCCCCAAATCTCATTGGCCCTCCGCACAAGCCAAGCCACAGCCACTCCTGCTACACAATCGGATTGCTTTCAGCACTCGCAGCCGTGGACAGCTCCCTCGCCGCGCGGTCCTTTCCTCTGCAGTGAGTTGATTTGCTCTGCCAGCAGCTGTCGGTGCCTCACTCCACACGGAGTCCTACCCAGCGCTCACAGAATACGCGCTCCCTCCCTCCTCCTTCTCTGTCCCCCGCCCCTCGCTCACCCCGGCCCACTCCAGCGGCGACTTTGAGGGATTCCCTCTCGGGCGGCCTCTGCAGTAGCACAGCTGGCCTCATTCGCTGCACTGCGAGTATGGATCTCCAAGGAAGAGCGGTCCCCAGCGTCGACAGACTTCGAGTTCTCCTAATGTTGTTCCGTGAGTAGCGATTTGGCGACTGGGAGAGAGGACGGGATGCACTCTTTGCAGAGAACAGAGCCGGCAAAGTAAAGCCAATTAGCTTAAGATAAAAAAAATATGGCCCTTAATGTTTTGCGGGGTTTTTTTTTTCTTTTTTCTTTTAGGGGAGGAGGCAGGGTCGTCCCAGCCGGTGGCAGGGAATTCCCGTGAGAGCCATACACCTGTGTGACATATTGCAGACAGAGCCTAGACAGGCCAGCTTCGTGAAGTCAGAGCATTAGCAAGAAATACTTAGTTTAAAATCCCAAGATGTAGAAAACGGTCAGCTATATTACAAACAAAGTCATGATTTTTAAATTATTTTTAAAATCATATTTTCATTATTAATTTTCAGGGAAGGAATGAAGCTTGTTAGACCCGGACTAGAAAAACGGCTCGTAGAGCGCACAGCTGCTGGCAGAGAACTTTGTCACTCCAAAGCCTGCAGACCACTGTCTCCCCACCCTAGCGCCCGAGGCGCGTGGGCTCCCTGAGTCCTGAACTGATGGAATTGTTTTGTTTGTTCCGCAGATACAATGGCTCAAATCATGGCAGAACAAGAAGTGGAAAATCTCTCAGGCCTTTCCACTAACCCTGAAAAAGATATATTTGTGGTGCGGGAAAATGGGACGACGTGTCTCATGGCAGAGTTTGCAGCCAAATTTATTGTACCTTATGATGTGTGGGCCAGCAATTACGTAGATGTAAGGAATCTCTTCCCCCTCAGCTTGCTCCTAGGGCTCCAGGGCGAAGGGCACCCTTCCTCAAGGCCCTTCGGAAACCTGGGTTCCCCGCCTTCTTCCCCACACCCCTGCAGGCTGCTCCCGAATGCTGCATGGGGATTCCAACTTGCAATGCCTTCTGCTCGCCTGCCTGCTTTGAAAGTAAACCCCCTTCTCTCCGCTTCCCTATCGGCCGGGGCTGCACGTAGAGCATCTAACTGCATGTTCCCGGAACCTGGGATGCGCGCGCGCAAAGGAGCGCCCAAGCGTGCAACCCAGAGTTTGGACGCGCCACCCTTTACAGCCCCCGCCCCAGGGCCGGGCGAGCTGAGGGGGCGCGGGGCGTCTGTGTTCCCAGCTGATCACAGAACAGGCTGATATCGCACTGACCCGGGGAGCTGAGGTGAAGGGCCGCTGTGGCCACAGCGAGTCGGAGCTGCAAGTGTTCTGGGTGGATCGCGCCTACGCACTCAAAATGCTCTTTGTAAAGGTAACTCCGAGCCCAGCTGGCAGAGGGGCCGCAGGCTGCGCGTGGGTGTGGGAAGTGGCGGGCCCCGGGTTTAAGAGCCCAGACGCTGCGGGGGCGATTCAAGAGCGCCTCCCTGGCTCAACAGGAAAGCCACAACACGTCCAAGGGAACTGAGGCGACTTGGAGGCTGAGCAAAGTGCAGTTTGTCTATGACTCCTCCGAGAAGACCCACTTCAAAGACGCAGTCAGTGGTGAGTAGAGGCCGGCATGGCTGGGAAGGGAGCCTGGGAACTCGCAGAGCAGACTTGGAGAGAGAATTCCTCAGGGTTTTGGAAACCGTTCCAGGCTTTGCGCTCCGAGGCCAATTCTTTCTCGGCTTGCTCTTTAGGGCGGAAGAGGCAGGAGCGCCCATGAGTCTTCTGGGTCTCAGGCCTTGTAGATCTGCCAGGAACCACAGGCGTGGGGACCCAAACGTCACCCGTGGCCTGATCCTAGATGAGAAGTCCCTTGAAGATCTGCCGTTCCCTGGTGCTTCAAAACGACCTCTTATGATTTGGCCTGTGAAGGACCACGGAGAAGGGCAAAGCTGCATTTTAATTTTCTTCCGCACCCTGGTTTTGTTTCTTTTGCGCTAAAACTGCAAGGGGGCAGTGCGACTTTCCTTTTCGGTCAGGATGTGACGGCCTTCAGTGTCTTTTTGCGCATGGCAGCGTGGCTCGCACGGGATATTCAGTCATCGACTGCAGCCACCTGAGAGTGGACTCTGCACCGTGTATAATTTACTAGCGTTTCTGACCCATCCCTCCGACAACTCACCCAGATTATCCTCGGCAAAAGGAGCGTTCATCCCCCAAATAACAGTATTCTTATCTGCAGAAACCATCAAAGACCACATTTAAATTTATTTTGTTCTTTATAAGTTGTCTGTTTCACTCATAATGAGGCCTTTCATCACCCAGGCACCTGAGTTGGGAAAGGATTTTTAATGAATACATAAAAACGCATATGTCATCTTTCCCTTTTCACCCCTTTTTGTCATCACAGTAAAAGGAGGATTTTCTCTTTTTCATCAAAGTTTACATGCAGGATGTCCCCCAGTTAAGTTCGACCAAAAAGGAAAAAGGAAAACTCAAACTTAGGTCAGAAAAGGAGCAATGGGAGGCAGGCCTTCAGAGGGGATGTACGTGTGTAAGGACAAGCATCCAGAGGACCAGCAATCTGTCTGGCTTTGTCAGGCCCGTGTGAAATGTGGAAAACCAAGTCACTGTTCCTTCTGTGTCTTTGGAATCTCCATCATTAGGGAATTTTTTTTTTTCTTTATTGAAATGGGTTCTCACTCTGTCCACCACGGTGGAGTGCAGTGGCACCATCATAGATCAACACAGCCTGTAGTGAGTTACTGGGTTCAAGAGATTCTCCCACCCCAATTTCCCCAGATACAGGCCTGCATCACCATGCCAGACTAATTTTGTAATGTGTGTGTGTGTGTTCTTGTGTGTATTTGCAGAGATGGGGTCTCACTATGTTGCTCAGGCTGGTCTAGAAATCTTGGGCTCAAACGATCCTCCCACCTTGAACTCCGAAAGTTCTGGCATTACAGGCAGGATCCACTATGCCCAGCCTAGGTTTTATTCAGTAACAAGGGTTGAGTTTTTAGGTATCGCTCTCCTCTTCAAAACAAGAATTCCAAATTAATATTGAGAGACCCCTGGCTCTCAAGAGAATGGGTGTGTTTGTCTTTCATCACCACTTGATGCCATTTGTAGAGCCCTAGCCCTGGCAAGGGAACAGAGAGGACAGGAGTGGTGTGGGGTCTGAAACTGAGAGGCAACAACTACCTCTCTGGCACATTAAGTTAGGAACAATGAGAGTTCTGCCAGCAAGCGGGGCCTAACTATTGCTTTGGAATCTTGCTGTAGCTGGGAAGCACACAGCCAACTCGCACCACCTCTCTGCCTTGGTCACCCCCGCTGGGAAGTCCTATGAATGTCAAGCTCAACAAACCATTTCACTGGCCTCTAGTGATCCACAGAAGATGGTCACCATGATCCTGTCTGCGGTCCACATCCAACCTTTTGACATTATCTCAGATTTTGTCTTCAGTGAAGGTAAGCTCGTGGGGGATGGAGGGGAAGAAGACCTAGTTTATTTCAGGAAGGATGGGAGAGGGACCTACCAGGGCCCCAGGATGTTACCACTTGGATTTCCTCTAGGTTGAAATGACGCTGCCTGCCTCTTTAATAATTTTCAAAGACTAAAAAAACAATAACTTAATGTATGAACTTTTCTCAGTAGTTTTTTCTTTCTCCCTCCCAACCTCCTTCCTGTCTTCCTTCACTTTAGTCCTTTCTTCTCTATCTCCCTTTGTTCCCTCCTTCTTCTTTTCTTTACCTTCCTCCCTTCCTTCTTATATTTCATGGTTCCCTCTCCCCATCTTCTTTCCTTTGCCAAAAGATGAATCTTTATAGGGAGAAAGATTTAAAAAGTCACTTTGGAAAAAACTGTAATTTTGATGCAAACTTTCCAAGGAGAAAGCAGCTAAAATCTTTAAGAAGTTAGTTAATCTAGAGAGCTACAGATGGGGGAAGGGTCTTTGCCTTTCTTGGCTTCAGTTTCTTCTTGTTCTCTTGGATACTTCTAGCTGAAGCTTCTGCTGCTGTGAGTCCAAGTTTCTGTGCATCTAGAATGCAGTGGGGGTGGTTGTGTATGCACAGGTCTTGGACTCACCAAGTCTTTCCACCAAGCACCTTCAGGAGGAGGATGTCCTTAAGCTCCAGGGAGGGAAGGGTTCCTGAAGGCTGAGCCATTTAACCCCAACTGCTTCTGCTGAGCGCGTGCAACAAGGCTGTTTCTCAGTCTGTGTAGCTCCTGAAAGGGGACCCAGCTGTGCTGTGGCAGGTTCAGGTCAACCACATTCTTTCATTCTCAGCACCCCTGCAGAAGTAGGGCACAAGGGGAGTCAAAATTTCTGCAATTTGCTCAAGTCCAGCAACAATTTACATTGGGCAAGTGTGGGATAAGTGGATTCATGTTATTTATTCTCTCTCCCTCACAAAGGAGGTTATTACATTTTATATTCTGTTTATTCTACATGGATAAAAAAATCGGAAAAATTTTGATTGCTTTGTTTGTGCCTTTCTTTGGGTCAGAGACCCCCAGGTGAATACAACAATTCCAATGTTCAGGATATTAGAGAATCTCCACCTTTTTCATCTATGATCATTTTCCAAGATATCTAGCTTTCATAAAATGCAGCTTCCACTCAACCTATTACTGAACAGAATGCACCACCTTTCCACCTTGATTGTTGAGAAGGCATTTAAGAAGTCCTAAGTTAAATTGTCTTTAAGAAAAGGGCCCATTTCTTATTCATTTTTATATTATTAGCACCTAATACACAGCGCTTGGCATATTGCAGATGTCCAGTTAACTCTGACTGAGTTTATATTTTGACGGTGTGGATTTAATTAGTAGAGACTTCCAAATGCTGCCATGTCATGCAAATCGGAATGTCATATATTTAGTAAAGCAGTGTCACACTTACCTGTTCAGGTGTAAGGATAGGTTATCCCATGTTAATGTATTTTCTACAAAATTGAAGCTACTAAACTGTGTCAAGACCTTAACAGGTTTTAAAAATACTTTTGTTTATGAAAGTATTTATAAAATGTAATAGCGTCTTTCTTAAACTGAAAATATTAAGCATAATCAAATATAATTTGACTTACTATGATTATTGATGATAAGGAATTTATTATGAAAATAATTGGACTATGTAATGTCACTTCCTAGTGCCCAGGACCCTGCCATAAATGTTTTTGAGTTTATATGGGTACTCTTAATAGTTTATAATGACTTTCTAGTTTTTGGTGATTAGCTGTTACTAGGCATTTCTTTACTTCTTGTTACCACTGGTGCTATAATCGCTGCTTCTCCTAGCTCCTTACCATTCTGTGTTATCTCTAAGTCATTGCTTAGAATGAGAAATTCTTAGAGTGAGAAAATGCTTCTTCACTGCAGGCTGAGATTTTAGCTCAAAAGCCTGTTGGCACCAAACAGGCTATGGCCTGAGAAATCAAACCTCACAGATTTTTAGAACTGTGTATAAAGTAAGAATAAATAAGCACTGAATAAGGAGCAGAGCCACTTTCCTAAAACTCTGTACAATTCATTGCATGGAGTAAATGGTATCTTTTCTTTTAAAACCAGTTTTGATCCACTTCAAGGTCCTAGATAGGGAAGGCTGCTGGATAGACAGAGAGAGTTTGTAACCACATATAACTTCCTAAGTGCGAATAGAGAAGTCACAAGCAAATGACACTTGTCTCACTCCAGGCTTTTCTGGCTAACAATCAGGACGTTCTCTTGTGTATGGTGTCCCCGAGCTTACCCCTTGACATTCCTGGGAGTTGGCAAACCTCATTCAGAATCACACACTGGATCAGTGTGCCTTTGTGTGACTGCTTTTTTTTGTTCCTGGCTCCCCCTGTCTGTGCCTCTCAGCACCTGCCCCGACTGTGTTTTGTAAGAGATCATTATTTTCGATTTGGTGGAATTTTAAAGATTCCTTTTGGTTGCCTTTTCAGGAGCTAGCACTGGGCCTCTGTCCTCAGAATAGAAGCTCGGAGGGCTTTTAGTGTGTGTATGTGAGTGGAGTATGCTTGCATGGAGAGGGAGTATTATGTCATATATCTGCACACCCACTGCAGGGGTGTGTCTGTGTATTCATGTGTGTGTATGTGTTTGTGTGTGTGTTTGTGTGTTCATGTGTTTGGACCGTGGTCATTGTCTAACACAGCATAATGGTTTCCTGCAAAGAGTCTATTCCCTGTATAAGGGGGTCATACCTGGCAGCCTTCCCACCTGTCTACTGAATAGACTTTATAAGAAAATCAAGAAAGGGTCCATGAAGTCAGTATGTGGACACTCACAAGGGCTGAGAGCAGTCCAAATGGAGGTTGACATCTTTATCACACTAGTCCCTTTAGTGCATTGTACTTGGCTACTACACTGATCCCCAAACAAAAGTCTCAGCCCAGCAATCTGCTCATGAACCTTCAACTGCAACGTGCAATGACTGTGGTGATATTGTTAGCACTCAGAGTTGGGTTCACTTAGGTCTAGGAGTGGGCCCCAAGAAGCTCTGTTGCTAGCAAGGTCTCAGGTGATGCTGCTGGCCCATGGAACACTATAGAGAGTTTGAAGGATTAAAGGCACAATACGCTTCTTTGGAAGACACTTGGACAGGGTTTTATGAGAAGGGAAGCCCCTCACAGCAGGAGACTGTCCAGAGGGAGGCTTATGGGACCGCCATCCAGAAAAAGAAGAGCACAAGGGAATGCCCAAAGCAGAGGGGCTTTGGAGAGGGGTTTTTGAGTCTAGGTGACATCTGCTCAGCGGCGTAGCAGGGAGTCCATGGGTCCCAGCACTTCTAGAGGCAGCAGTGCCTTGGAGCCTTATAACTCCAAGGCCCTGTCTTTTCAATGGGTAACAGCTGTTGCATGAGGTTTCAAGGAGTATGCAAAGCAGGCAGGCTCTAAACAGCTGCAAATTTTCTTGTTTAAGCTATTTTAAAAATAATTGGATGTGTAAAAATGTGGGAGTTTGGTGCCAACAGGCTTTTGAGCTAAAGTCTCAGCCTGCAGTGAAGAAATACACCACCTACAGGTCAATACACAGAGGCCATCTTTGGCTCATTTATTTACCAAATACACTTTGTACAGCAACTATCACCCCTGCAATAGACGCTATCACCCCTGCAATAGAAGCTATCACCCCTGCAATCTGAGGCACTCTGTTTCTCTTTTGGGATTGATTACCTTGTTCTTCCACAATTAATTCTTGAGGGCCTCATTCAAAGGCCCGCAATTCCCTTGGAGAGCCCCATGTGATTTCTGGCTGAGATGGGATGGGGAATGTGTCGCTGGGAGGGAACAAATGAGCCTGAGTATTCTAATAGCTTGAGTAAAAGGAAACTTTTATGTATTATGTCAGAAAAAACATAATAGAATAGGAAGGCTACCTCTATTTCTCTTTATTCAGGATTCAGGTCTATCAGGCATTTAAAAGACATCACCTATAGATTGGTCCCTTTTTAATTATCTCTCAAGGGGCAAACAAAACAAACCAAAACAAACAAACAGAACTGCAGAAAGATACTGAGATCCCCATTTACAATGGAGCAGCTGAGACACAGGGAGGTAAAGTGACTTGGTGAAGGCTTCCCTCCTAGAACCTGTCTTTGAGTACCAGAACTTTTGTCCTTAGTATCTGAGGGCCACAGCTGCTCCTGCTGAGTAGCTGTCATCAGCATGTGAGTGTGAGAGGCATTTACAGAGTTGGTTGGGTACCCCAAATTCATGAGCTTTTTAATATTGTTTCTAGCATCATGATTGGGAGATGCCACTTAATCTGTATTTTACCTGGATCTGCGGGAACTTTAGTGTTAGTGGAAATGAACATGGCTTACGTTTCTCTATCCACCAGCCCCCTAGTAGAGCATCCTGTGGCAAGCTGTCATGTCACAAACGCGTGAAGGGTTTGCTGATCCAGAAAGTTTTGTAGACCTGTGATTTACCTGGCACTTCCCAGTCAAGACACATGCTACCCTAGATAGTTGGTCTTCAAGGCCTCCTGAGTAAGCAGCCAAAGGGAAATAATCTGTTATGAACACAGCTGAGAATTGTGTTGAGGACTCCAAGATGGAGCCCCAGCCTTCAGCCATGGAGTTGGCCAGTCATAGAATTCCGTGCTTCGGATACTGTCCTCTGGAGAGAGCATAGGATATGTCCCAGAATTATCTCATCTGAGGGTGAGAAAACCGGTGTTTACCCACCAAGCGCCATCTATCACTGATGGTCACTGTGGAAGCATGAACTCCCTGGGACTTCTGACCTACTTTGTAGTCAAAACCCATTGGGATATATGGGACTGGTGAATGCCGAAAGAAGAATGGACAGTGTCTGTGTCCACTACACCTAGGTATTGGGATATAAGAACTTTTTCCGCCTCGCTGAAACTTTTAGTCTAGTGGGATAGGTTGTATACAGTGCAAGTGGGATAGGGTGTATGCAGTGCATGTCATGTTCCTGGCATACAGTGACATCAAACAATACTTGCTCTTATTATTTTTTTCCTTCTCTACTACTTAAATCTTTTTTTTTTTTTTTTTTTTTTTTTTTGAGATGGGAGTCAAGGCTGGCCTTGAACTCCTGGGCATAAGCAATCCTCCCACCTCAGTCTCCCAAATAGCTGGGTGGTTGATGCCACTGTGTCTAGCGAATGCTTACATCTTGATGAGGGTATCAGCTTGTCTCCAGTCAAAGGTCTCGAGAGCCCACTCACCTTAACAACTTCTCAGTATACAAAATACATTTGGCTGATGTGACAGGAGTCCAGAGCCAGCCCAGGGAACATACAGAAAGAGGGTCAAACCCTTTCTCTATCTTGCCTTGCCAAACAACAAGGGAAGCACAGCCCATAAAAAGCTTGCCCTCCTCTTCAAATGGTTTCAGTCCATGGTGCTAGGAGAGCCTGGGGAAGCAGAGAGCTTGCCTGTGCTTCCCTTGCCTATCCCAAAGCTGTTCACTGGGGGTGCAATGAAGTGCTCTTGTAGTTTATCTGAGGGAGTCAATATGATTTTAAAATGCTGTCGTGAAATAAAACACATATCTAGGAACCAGCACCTAAGATAAATTATGATTTTAGTGGGTACACTTGGGTTAAGGGTTGAGGAGACTTTTGTTTTCAACTGGCAGCCACAGATTATTCATTTATTGTTTGTTTTGTCTTCATCTGGTTCTTTCCAATGATGAGGCTGGTTTTTGTCTCTTCTGGCCTTGGCCCCTGTTGTGTGTACTCTGGAGCCTTGAGTCCACCAAGAGCAGAGGCATGAGGGACCCTAAGTCCTGTGGAGGTGGACAGGGAGTCAGGGGTTCAGGGAGAGCTGAAACCAGATGAGGTCTGGGCTAAGCCAACAGATGCTCTTCTCCCCGGCAGAAATCAGAGGCCTTCCTCGTTTTGTAATCTGAGGGTTGCATAATAAGTTTACAGTACAAGATTTTAACCCTGGGGTACATGTGGTTTATAGATAGAATTCAGAGGAAAAAATTTCTATCTTTATTTTCACTAACTTCTGATAATGTTTAGCATTTCCTTTGTTTACAAATGAAGGTGACAGACCACAGTAGTACTAGCAGTACCTGTGACTGTCACCAAGAGAAATCATAGGTATTTTCATCTCACATTAGTTTGTGCAGATCTTGCAAAGTAACATTTACGCTTCTCACCGCTTTATAATCATAGCCAACATATATGTGTTCCAATAAGGAAGTACATATATTCCTGTATCTGAAATTCTTTTAAAAATATGTGATGACTGAATTTCACTTTCCCTTGTAATTGTGTTTATTTTATTTTTTATGCATTCATAAACATTATTCTGAGAAGGGGTCCTTAGTTTTATTATACTTGCACAAAAAAGATTACAACCTTTTCTTAGTAGGTCATGAGCAGCATTGTTTTAAATGAAACAGAATAGAATAGAGCAGAAATTATTAGATGCATAAAGCAAGGATAACCATTGTTTGTCAAACTTCTGCTTTAGGTCTCTGTGTGTACATATGCTCTAAGCTGCCATGTAAAATATTGTTGTTGTTTTTTTCCATGGGTCATAGGCAGAGATTAAAAGCACTGTCTTAAGCCTGAAAGAGAAAAGCATGTCCTGCTTTTCTTTTTTCATAATCTGGTCTTTTTTCATAATCCCTCATCTAAAACCCAGATCGAACTAAAAAAACAAAAAGCAAAAAACCTTGGTGCTAGATGGTTTTCAGAATTCAGAATATTTTAGACTTTAGGAAGACTATACAGTGCACAGTTGATAGATTACATAAGACCATGGAAGAGTCAGGGCAGCCCCATGCAATCAAACATACTAATATCTCTGTTTCCTGCGAAGTACTTTTTGTTTTCAGAGCTTTGTGGATTTTGAAACAGTGGATAAAAGAGTGGGCTCAGGAATTCCTTTTTATTTGACCACTTACTGGATAGGGGTTGGTAAGTGAGGGATTTAGTATTAGCTATGATAATTTTTGACTTCTTTGTAGTTGGTATCCTCTATATATTGCCCTTTTCTGTGGTGTGATTAATTCTATTTTTTTCCTAAAGCAACAAAAGATAATCCTCTGAGAAATAAATCATGATAGCATTCTAAGCATATTTTTTCTTTCCCTTTCTTTTACCATACTGTATCAACTTTTCTCTATTTTTCTTAAAGAACGGGATATGAGACATTCTTTTTACTATCCATTTAGAAATAATACATTTGGTACTTGAGCTCCAAAGGCTCCCATACTTAAAAGAAGTACATAGAAGACTTAAATGTGTAAGACTTCTATTTTTATAGTGAACAATGATAGAAAAGCTACTCTGTTCCAGGCACTGTGCTTGGCCTTCTGTAGTATGACATTTGACACTCACAGCAACCCTGTAAAGTAGGTGTCATCTCGATTTTACAGGAAACTGAAGCTTAGTAGATTAAGAGACTTGCCCAGGGTTGGACAGTGGAATATCTGGGATCTGAACCCACTATCATCTCTCTCCCTCACAATGTTCCATTATATCTACTCCCTCTTGATGTGATGATCTGGATCTATGGAGACCACTAAAAGTTCATGTGTATCTCTATTTCTACAACTATATCTATCTGTATATCTATTCATTGTTATGGTACAAACCAAGAGAAAAGAGAAAACATGACTTTACAATACAAATTGGTCAAGGTCGTTTGGTGCCCCATCCCCAGATTCTTCCCAATCCAACTCCAACCTCCCTTCCTCCTGAAGCTTTCTTAACTCACCACCCTTCCTGTCCTGAATACCTGTAGTTGGGGCCACACAGAACACCACCTGTCCATGTTCTCCAGTGGTTTTGCTGTGTAAGCTCTTGCTCCCAGACACAACTCTTTCTCCATTGCCTCTCCCATTCTGCCTAGGGAGATAGATGTTGTATTTGGGGCTCCTGGCTGATTGCCTGGGTAACTAGAGTGTAAGCAGGGAGAAGTGAGCTAAAACCATGGTCTGACAGTCTGGGTAACTATGAAATTGCTCTGCAGAGGAGTTAAGAAGAGAAGAGACAGAGGATAGGGCCACAAGGGCAACCTTGTAAATATGCCTGGGGTCTGCTCAAGTAGCAGCCTGGAATGGTGCACAGAAGAGAGTCTGAAGGTCCTGAGGTCTTTGCTATTTTTTGTGAGATAATTTTTTTTTTATTTTTACCATTTAAAACAGACTTAGCCTTATTACTAAATAATTTGAAATCAATGTATTTCTTCTTAATATTTTGAAAATTCTTTGCTTCTATTCAATGTATTGTATTAAGTAAGAAAAAATTGTATGAGGTTGCCACTAGCGCCTGCAAACCAATCAAACCCTGCAATCTGTGTTAACATTACATGGACAACAGGGTGTTATCATGAGGAAAATAACCTTTGTTGTTAACAAAATTCCTACCCAACATGATCCCATTTCTATTCATTGTTCTCGTCAAAGAGGCAATATGGTATCATATTGGAGAAGAAGACCACAATGCTGGCATCATGAAGTTCTAGGTCTGCCACTGTTTCTGATATACTATGTCGTCTCAAGTCTTGTCCCTGGAGCAATGGATGTATCGGTCCAGTCTGACCCTCAAAGTATTGGGACTCATTAGAATGGAATCAAATAGTGGGGGAAAAAGTTCCCTGCAAATTCTTTTTCAACCTTTTGGTTGTAATAAGAAGAAAGGCTCAGTTTAGTCCTAATAAGTCCTTAACATGTCTTTACCATTTACCAAACTATCTTTTAAAAAGGCTATTTCTAGAAGAATGTCTTTTTCTATTATATATATGTATATTGTATACATATACATATATGTATTTTTATACACATATACATATGTGTGTGTGTATATATATACACACACATATACACATATAAAAAGTTGTATTTAGGTACAATTGTTGTATGCATTTAAGCATGTAATTTAATAAATATTGACTTATGAATACACCTGTGAAGCCATCACCACAATCAAGAAATCAACATATTCATCACCCTGGAAAGCTTCCTTGTGCCCCTTTGTAATATATATCCAGCTCATTTAATTTTCAGATGCTGGATGAACCTCTGCAACCAGCATGCAGGTCAGGAAACCGAACTGACAAACCCTCCTTTCTACTCCACCTTGGGATTCTGCAGCCTTTTAATGCCAGTAGTTTAGGTCTGTTAAGTGTTGCCCCAACTATAGTGTTAAGTAGTTTGAGTTCAGATCAGGCTTCATTTATCCCTGTGCAAACCACTTATCATCGTTATGACTTTATTACCTTATGTGTAAAATGAGTATAATAATATTGTGTACCTCAGAGGGTTGTTAACCAGATAATCTTTGTACTTAGAACTGACTGTTAATTTAGGGACTAGGAATGTCAAGTATATAGTTTTCAAAAGCTGTATATGTGAAAGTAAGTCTCCACTAATTATTATTAGAGAGAAAAGCTCATCCCTTTTCCTTTCTGCTGATCTCAGGGAAGGTAAGAGAAGGAACTATGTCAATAGGGATTCTGGAGGAGACTGGCATACAGTAGGTACTTAATAAATGTTTACTTGGTCATCTGGACTTTAAAAACTTGGACTTTATGAAGAGACATGTAAAGCTTGTTTATTTCTTGTGGCGCCTGATTTTGGTTAAAAGGACATCAGTTACCCACAAGAAGCAAATGAGCCTGTTCTGGTTTCTAGGAATGCAATTCTGGTTAGCCTGACAAACTGTTTGACCACTAGAACATCTCCCAAGAATAGTTTTTTGTTGGTGGTGGTTCTATGTAAAAAAATGGAGACTCAGCACTACGAAGCTATCTTGAATTTTAGGAGGGTGAAAAATAAATCAACGCTGAGGTGCTGCTAACATTTGTGTTCTTGATCTAGATGTTGGTTACATGAGATGTTCATTTGTAAAAATTTATCAAGCTCTACACTTATTTAAAAATTATAGTATAATTTACATATATTACATGCACCCCTATGTTTATCCCAGCATTATTCACAATAGGAAAGTTATAGAATCAACCTAAGTGTCCATCAACAGATGAATGGATAAAGAAAATGTGGTGTATACACACAATTGAATACTATTCAGCCATTGAAAAGAGTGAGATCATGTCATTTGCAACAATGTGGATGGCACTGGAACATTGCATTAAGTGAAATAAGTCAAACGCAGAAAGACAAATATTGCATGTATTCACATGTAGGAGCTCAATAGATTAACCTCAGGGAGGTAGTGAGATACCAGAGGCTGGGAAGGATATGGGGGTGTGTGTGTGTGTGTGTTTTGGGGAGAGTGGACTAAAGAGAGGTTGGTTAATGAGTACAAACATATAGTTAGATAGGCATAAGTTATAACATTCAATAGCAGAGTAGGGTGACTATAGTTAACAACCATGTGTTGTACATTTCAAAATAGCCAGAAGTGAGGACTTCAAACATTCTCCACACATAGAAATGAAAAATTCTGTAGGTGATGAATATCCTAAATTCCCTGACTTGATTGTTACAGTGTATGCATGTAACAAAATATCACATGTATCCCATAAAAATGTATGAATAGTGTGTATCAATAAAAAAAACACAGTAATAAATCTAAAATGTATGGTTTAATGCTTTTGAACCTATATCTGCAATCATGTGAACATCACCTAGATCAAGATCTACAATATTTCCATCACAGGTGAGAGTTCCTTTATGTTCCTTTCCCCAGATATAAGCACATTCTGACTTCTATCACCACAAAGTTAGTTTTACCTGTTCTTGAACTTCATATAAATGGAATCATACAGTATGTACACACTCTTTTGTGTCTGGCAATTTTCTGTCAGCATAATATTTCTGAGATGTACCCATTTTGTTATGGGTAGCCATAGTTCATTCCTTTTTATTAGTGACTACTGTTCCATTATATGAATAGATGCCACAATTTATCCATTCCATTTTGATGAACATTTTGGTTGTTTCCAGTTTTAGGCTGTTATGAATAAAGCTGCTACGAACATTTATGTTCGAGTCTTTTTGTGTTCTTTATGTTTTCATTTTCCTTGGGTAAATGCCTAGGAATGGGATGCTTTATTAGAAATTATTGAACAGTTTTGCAGAGTGGTCACGACATTTTTCAACAGGGGTGTTACGAGTTCCAGTCATTCCACGTCATCACCAACACTTGGTATTTTCAGTCTTTTTGAAACTTATATATTTTTATACAATGTATTATGTGAACATATTACTTTAATAAAAAGTTAAAAATGAATCAACAATAAAAACAATGATGATTGTGTCTAATGGTGAAACTCTGAACCTTTAAATAAATTACCTGGATGTTT
Source organism: Piliocolobus tephrosceles (assembly GCF_002776525.5). Taxonomy (NCBI): domain Eukaryota; kingdom Metazoa; phylum Chordata; class Mammalia; order Primates; family Cercopithecidae; genus Piliocolobus; species Piliocolobus tephrosceles. Next base: position 52,615,489 of record NC_045453.1, on the reverse strand, counting down.
TGTTGACATCTGCCAGGAATCCAACAATTAAATGTATTTTTATTATACCTTATGTAGAAAGATTAAGTGTTAACCTTGGGGTTGGTTAGGGACAACTATTTCTGAAAAATAGTCCTGAAGCTTCCTTGAGAAATCTTTTTACTTCCATTTCCCTTTTTGTTTTGTAGAACTTATGATTCAGAATATTTTGACCAGAGCTCACTGCTTTTCTTCTTTCCCATTTCAGAGCATAAATGCCCAGTGGATGAGCGGGAGCAACTGGAAGAAACCTTGCCCCTGATTTTGGGGCTCATCTTGGGCCTCGTCATTGTGGTAACACTCGTAATTTACCACGTCCACCACAAAATGACTGCCAACCAGGTGCAGATCCCTCGGGACAGATCCCAGTATAAGCACATGGGCTAGGGACCATTAGGCAGGCACCCCCTAGTCCTGCTCCCCTAACTGGATCAGGTAGAACAACAAAAGCACTTTTCCACCTCGTACACAAGATACACCAACATAGCTACAATCAAACAGGCCTGGGTATCCGAGGCTTGCTTGGCTTGTGTCCGTGCTTGAACCCAGGGATGGGGGAGACTCTTTTGGATTTGTAGGGTGAAATGGCAATTATTCTTTCCATGCTGGGGAGGAGGGAAGGAGGGGCTCACACAGCTTTCATGCTCATAGTGGCTTGGCTTTGACTCTCCAAAGAGCAACAAATGCCACTTGGAGCTGTATCTGGCCCCAAAGTTTAGGGATTGAAAACATGCTTCTTTGAGGAGGAAACCCCTTTAGGTTCAGAAGAATAGGGGGTGCTTTGCTCCCTTGGACACAGCTGGCTTATCCTATACAGTTGTCAATGCATACAAAATACAACCTCATGCTCCCTGCAGCAAGACCCCTGAAAGTGATTCATGCTTCTGGCTGGCATTCTGCATGTTTAATGATTGTCTTGGGAATGTTTCACTGCTACCTGCATCCAGTGACTTTGCAGCACAAGAACACGATTAATGTAACTATGCAGAGTTGTTTGGACTTGTTAATGTGCCAGGTCCAAGTCAGGGGACCTGAAGAATCAATCTGTGTGAGTTTGTTTTTCAAAATGAATTAAAACACACTATTCTCTGGCCTTTGGCTGCTTTCTTGAAACAAGAAAACAAAGCTAAAATGGTTTCTTTGGCATCCAGATGAGAAAGAGGAAAAGATGAAGACGGATTTTGCATGTTTGCAAGAGGAAAAGTAAAGAGAGGGCAGGGAAACAATGAGGGGGAAGTTGGCTTCTCTAGGTGAAAAAAACATGGATTTTTGTTTTGGCAAATATAAATAGTTTTAATAATGGCCCTTTTGACCAGTTGATCTAATATTGCTTCTGATGCTTCTTGGTCTTGAGTTTGGCATTTCACTTTGGATTAAAGAGGTGGACTGGACGTAGTAGCCTAAGTTGAGTTCTATTTGAAGGAAAATTCCTAGAGAAATGCACATAGTTTGAATTTCATTCACTTTCTAAATAGTCATTTTTTCCCAGAATGTCTGAGTGGGAGTAGGGAAAAATCTTTCCTCTGGTTTTAGAGTAGGATTCTCTCCCTCCACATATACAGTCTCCACCATATGAGAGGCAGCTCCTAAACTCCTCTCCCTAAGTCTTCAAACTGCTCACAACAGGGTATCCTCAGAAGTTCATTATCCCAGCAATCTCACCAAGTATCATCCAGTTGCTGTCCTATTACCCATTTGTCTGCTGTTCTATTAACCATAATCTTCTTGTCTTCATGATCTCTCTTCAGTGTCTGCCTGTTACCAGTGAGGGAAAATCTCCAATTCCTCCTAAAATTTCCATGTTGCACAAGGAAAAAAATACCTTTGGTGAAAATCTAAAGATGGTTAACTCCATTCTTATACTCATCTGTGGTCTGTGATCTTCTCACCCACATTCCCCAAACTTGACAAACCTTTTCCATTTTAGCATCGCAGTATTTTCTTTAAATGTTATATTCCTTATTTGGACCCATCTGAATATTCAGGGGAGAAATGGATATTTAGATTTATCTAGGACGTCACAGTGAGTTACCATTCCCTTCTGCAACCTTTTTGAAAAAGAAATCTTAAACCTTTCTGAGTCATATGTCTGAAAACCCCCTTGTGTATATGTTTTTCTTTAAACTTGCTTTCGCAAAACATAAGGCTTATTATTAGTTTTGGAATTGTCATGTAATTACATCATTGTTATGTAAATATACATAACACCTACTATTGTTTTGAGCACCTATTGAGTACAGGCTCAGTAGTGCTATAAAGTAATAAACTTGGCCTTAGTTTCTCTAAGGACGGACTGACAAGAGAACAAACAACATACAACAAATATGTCATTTTCAAAAATGTCAGAGTGCCCTGGCTCTGTAGAAAGCACTGGCTCATGACCACATCCCTGTGTCTCAGCGACTTCAATCTTTCTGGAATTCAAATAACAGTGGTTTTTCCACAAGTAATGTGCAGGATGTGTAAAAAGCCATTATTAAGATTACTGTTATGATTATCAATATTGTTTACCATGCCATTTTTATCTAGCTATTTTAAAATTATATCTCAAATTCAGCCTAGTTGACTTTGAACTGCACCTTACTTCTCTCAGCCATGTCTTCATCTTTATTGTCAACTAAACACGATAAAGGGGAGCCTCATAACATAGAGGAAGAGCAGCGGTCTCTGGACACGTCCGTGCCTGGCATTCTCCCGCCTCAGGGTGTCCAGGGAGACTGACTCCACCCTGGACCTCAGCTCTGGGCCCTCTCCATACCCATTGTCATTGCCATTGTCCTAACATTTTGCAGCTGCTCCTGGTCCAGGAATAGGCTGAGGCAATGGCCCATTTATCTGCATTGCTTCTCAAGCTTCAGAGACAGGGAAGAAAACAAAGAGATAAACCACAGACACTCAACTGTCATTTTTGAATGACATTTTTGTCATTTTTGAACTGTCATTTTTCTTTTTTACTGGGGTTCTAAACACAAACGCCTGTGGGCACAAGAGGATGTTGGGCCTGGTTGCTGGGTATGCCTGCCTGGAAAAGCCAGGCCAGATGAACCATTTGCGGATTTCTCTTGAGGGAGGGTGACTTTGATTTAAATTCAGAGCATGGTTCTTTGCAGGATTCCCTCAGTCCCAGGAAACAGTTCCTATGAAACAGCCTCAGAGGGGCAGGGAGCACTTGCTCATCTAGCGCCTGAGAACGCCCTCGGAACTATCATCTCTCTCTTTTTGCCAATTGTCCAATCTTTCCATTAGCAAAGACTTGGCAAACCACATGGATGTGGGAAGAAACGCCCGAGAAACTTGAATGGAGAAAGGGGAGGAAAGACGACAGCAGTGACCTGCAGTGTCTGGGTGAAGACACTACATGTATAGGGGTGGGTTTTACCAGGCAGGTGGTTCAAACTGGTGTTGTGCTCAAACATTTCCCTGGAACAAATACCAAGCAACCTGGGCCAGAGATAGCTTTAAATCATTGTGTCTCAAAGTGCATTCAAAGGCACTCTGTATTAGAATCATCCTAGGAGACCTTTGAAAGATGTTAGTTCTAGGGCATCATCCCAGACATTATTTGAGAATCTCGGTGGTGAGACCCTAGAATCTGTAGTTTTACTCTGCTCCCCAGATAATGTTGATGGAGAAATAAGAAGACTTCTGGCTAAAAAGCCTTTACTATCAGTGTATGTGCAACATTATCCAAATTATTGGGCTTCTCTGGGTTCATGTGTTTTCATCTGAAAGTGAAGCTTACTCCTCTATCCTTGCAAAGTTATTTGAGGACTCATGAAGCATCTGGAAGTCCCTAGCACAATGCCTGTCACACTGGAAAGGCTCTCTAAAAATTACAATTAGTGGCATTTTGCTAGCACAATTCTTAACATGTATGTTCCAATTTTACCTGCCAAACAAGAGGTCACGGAAGATTCGAAGGGACTAATACAAGAGTTTTAAATCTGACTTCCACAGTTTTCTGTGTCAATTTATTTTGGATTCAGAGAATTTTTACGCAGGGATTCCCCTCCATCCCAGCTCAGTAAATCACTCAGGGGCTGTCAGTTTTGGGGTGAGGGGATCTGTCAGAGTTTATGAACTTGGATGGAAAAAATTACACCTCCAGTTTTTACTAACCTCAAAAGAAAGGTGGAATTTCCTTCAGTGGTGAACATGGGCATTAAACCACTGCAGTATAAGCAAATCTGTGAATTTGTCATCAATAGAAATAGCCACATTATACCTGCCAGCTATATCTCAAAAGAATCATTAATACTCATTACTTCAAAATTATGGTAGTTATTTGACCCATCAAAAGATCTTGTTATTTAAGGCATTATAGCCACGTTTTAAAATTGTGATAATGATACTTCAATCGGGGTTTTTTTTTTTTTTTTTAAGCCTACGTATTTTACTTTATGCATTAAAAAACTTTTCTGAGAAGCAGTTTATAAGCTCAGACAGCCAAGAGGGTCCAGGGTCAATGGTACTTCAGCTGTCATTTAAAGTGACAGAGCCTGTCAGGTTGTTTGCTGGTGAAGGTTTACAAAGGCACACATGACAGATGAGATCATAAGTATTTCTTAGCACTGATCTTGTGCTTTCTAGACACTACTCTGGGTACTGGGACATAGCAGTGAACAAAATACATAAGAACTCCTGTCCTCATGGAACTGAAATATGTGGGGGGTGTGTGATTAAGTACGTGCACGTGCATGTGTGCATACCTGTCTATTTAAGTACAGTTTGAGCATCCCAGATCTGAAAGTCTGAAATCCAAAATGCTTCCAATTCAAAACTTGTTTAATGTTAACATGATGCTCAAAGAAAATGCTCCTTGGAGCATTGTGGATATCAGATTTTCAGATTTAGGATGCTCAATTGGTAAATATAATGCAAATATTCCAAAATCTGAAAAAATTCCAAATTCAAAACACTTTTGGTCCCAGGTGTTTCAGGTAAGGGATACTCAACCTGTATTATGATTAATGTGCTGTCATTACTGTTTGGATGAACCGAGGCAGGATGGTGCACTTCCGGGTTCTTCTTCACCACCAACTCTTCCCATGTGTGCGAGAATGCAGCTGACACCCGGGAAGGTGCAGATTAATCAGGCATGCACCAGGTGATGTCAATCCGAGGAGAACAAGATTTACCTGGTGGCACCTGCGGAGCGGCCCCCCTCCCCCGACATGCCCGTGCCCCGCCTATTGCCCTTCCATTCCTAGAAATGTCGCTCCCAGCAGATGCGCCGGGGGCGGGCTTTCTCAGCCCCCACTCTTGTCGGGACTGTATTAGAAACTCCCCCCAACCCAGCTCCGGTCCCTGAAGCTAGATGACCAAAGAATAA